>NC_091180.1:41605440-41662940 GCF_040958095.1 Procambarus clarkii | reverse complement strand
GGGAACCATCGCCCCAATGGTGCTCCATGGGAACCATCACCCTAGTAGTGCACCGTTGGAACCCTCACCCCAATAATGCACAATGGGAACTCTCTCCCCAATAGTGCACCATGGGAACCCTCACCCAAATATAGCACCATGGGAACCTTCGCCTTCATAGTGCACCATGGGAACCTTCTCCCCAATAGTGCACCATGGGAACCCTCAAACCATAGTGCACCATGGAAACCCTCACCCAAATAGAGCACCATGGGAACCCTCACCCCAATAGTGAACCATGGAAACCTTCATCCCAATAGTGCACCATGGGAACCATCACCCCATTAGTGAGCCGTGGGAACATTCACCATAATGGTGCACCGATGGAACTATCACCCCAATTGTGCACAATTGGAACCCTCACTACAAAAGTGCACCATGGGAACCTTCACCCCAATAGTGCACAATGGGAACCTTCGCCCCAATATTACACCATGGGAACCTTCACCTCAATAGTGCACTATGGGAACCTACACCTCAATAGTGCACTATGGGAACCTTCTCCCCAATCGTGCACCATGCGAACCCTCACCCCAATAGTGCTTCATTGAAATACTTACCCCAATTGAGCACCATTGGAACCCGCACTCTGATAGTGCATCGTGGGAACGCACCTACCAATAGTGCACCGTGGGAGCCTTCACCCTAATAGTTCACTATGGGAACCCTCATCCAATTAGTGCACCATGGGAACCCTCACCATAAAGGTGCACCGTTGGAATCCTCACTTCAATAGTGCATCGTTTTAACCTTCACCCCAATAGTGCACCAAGTGAACCTTCCCTCCTATAGTGCACCATAAGAACCCTCACCCCTAATAGTGCACCATTGGAACCCCTCACCCAAATAGTGCACCGTGGGAACACTTGCCCCAATTATGAACCATGGGAACCTTCACCCCAATAGTGCACAATGGAAACCTTTGCCTTAATAGTGAACCATAGGAACCTTCACCCCGACCGTGCACCTTGGGAACCCTCACCCCAATAGTTCACAATGAAAAGCCTCACCCTAATATTGATCCATGGGAACTATCACGCTAATTGTGCACCGTTTGAACCCTCACACCAATAGTGCACCAAAGGAACCTGCCCCCCTATAGTGCACCATAAGAATCCTCACCCCCAATAGTGCACCATGGGAACCCCTCACCCAAATAGTGCACTATTGTAAACCTTACTCCAATACTGCAAATTGGGAACCCTCACCCCAATAGTGAACCATTGGAACCTCTCACCCAAATAATTCACTACTGGAACCTTCACCCTAATAGGGCACCATGGGAACCTTCGCCTTAATAGTGCACCATGGGAACCTTCTCCCCAATAGTGCACAATGAAAACCTTCCCCCAATAGTGCACCATGGGAACGCTCAAACCATAGTGCACCATGAAAACCCTCACCCCAGTAGTGCCCAACGGGAACCTTCACCCCAAAAGTGCACCATGTGAACCCTCACCCCAATAGTCCACCATGGGGACCCTAACCACAATAGTGCACCATGGGAACCCTCACCCCAATATTGCACAATGGGAACCCTCACCTCATTAGTTCACCATTGGAACCACTCACCCCATTAGTGTACCCAGAGAACCTACTCCCTAATAGTGCACCATGGGAACCCTCACCCCAATAGTGCACCATAGGAACCTTCACCTCAATAGTGCACCATTGGAACCACTCACCCCAATAGTGCACCCAGGGAACCTTCTCCCTAATAGTGCATCATTGGAACCCTCTCCCCAATAGTGCCCCATTGGAACCCTCACCGCAAAAGTTCACCATGGGAACCCTCACCCCAATAGTGCACCATGGAAACTCTCTCGCCAATAGTGCACCATGGGAACTCTCACTGCAATAGTGCACCATGTTAACCCCTCACCCCAATAGTCCACCAAAGGAAACCTCACCCCCTAATAGTGCACCATGGGAACCCTCACCTTAATAGTGCACTAAGAGAACCCTCACCCCAGTAGTGCATCATGAGAACCCTCACCCAAATAGTGCACCTCGGGAACACTTGCCCCAATCATGAACCATGGGAACCTTCACCCCAATAGTTCACTATGGGAACCTTCACCTTAATTATGCACAATGGGAACCCATACCCCCAATTGTGCACCATGGGAACGCTCAACCCAATAGTGCACCATGGGAACCTTTGCCCTAATAGAGAACAATTGGAACCTTCACCCTGATAGTGTACCTTGGGAACCCTCATCCCAATAGTTCACCATGAAAACCCTCACCCCAACATTGAACCATGGGAACCATCACCCCAATAGTGCACCATGGGAACCCTCACCCCAATAGTACACCATGGGAACCTTAACCCCAATAGTGCACCATAGACACCCTTACGACAATAGTGCATAATGGGAACCCTCACCCCAATAAAGCACAATAAGAACTCTCACCCAAATAGTGTACCAATGGAACCTTCACCCCAAAAGTGCACCGTTGGAACCTCACCCTAATAGTGTACCATGGAAACCTTCATCCCAATGGTGCATAATGGGAGCCCTCACCCCAATAGTGCACCCACAGGAACCCTCACCCTAATAGCGCACCATGGTAACTCTCATCCCAATAGTGCACCGTTGGAACTATCACCCCAAATGTGCACCATATGAACCCTTTCCTTAATTGTGCGCAATTGGACCCCCTCACTCCAATAGTTGTTGGAAATTTCCAACAGTTATTCTCATCCCTATTACAACAGGATGTATTTCTTGTATTAGGCTTCATACACATCTTATATTCATTTACTAATCCTAAATATAACAGGATGTATTTCCTGTATTAAGCGTAATAGTTAACTAGCACTACAAATATGTAGCTTAGTATTGTGAATTTTATTGTATTAGGTTGTGGAACATCATGTAATTTCTCCTCCAATTGTGTAGTGTTGCGTCAGCCACTCACGGAGACTAAATTTCCACATACCTGTAGATCTAACACAGATGTAACCAATTACTTTCCTTTATTAGGAATAATTATTAAGTAATAGGTTTACTTTTAGTATCCAACAGTTTACTGAAATTCCTGTACCCAGCTTGATCGCTGTTCCAGTATATAACATCATAATCTAAAATTATTTCCACCACACAGAGTCTGATTTATTTGTGCAGTTTACATTAACTGACTTGCACTGTGAGAATCAAATATCACCACATAAAATATAAAGAGTGTTCGTAAACGCTCCCTTCCTTATTTAGCTTTAATAAATAAATATATTTTATGCTCGAACCCTCACGGTAAGCTATTGCGCATGCGCACCATGGGCACCCACAATAATTGTGCACCATAGGGAACTATCACCCCAATTGTGCACCATTGGAACAATCACTTCAATAGTGCACCGTTTGAACCCTCACCCCCAATAGTGCACCATGGGAACCCCTCACTCAAATTTTGCACTATGGGAACCCTGACCCCAATAGTGCACCGTGGGAACCCTCACCCCAATAGTGCTCCATTTGATCCCCTCACTCAAATAGTTCACTATTGGAACCGGAGGGAGCCGGTCGGCCGAGCGGACAGCACGCTGGACTTGTGATCCTGTGGTCCTGGGTTCGATCCCAGCCGCCGGCGAGAAACATTGGGCAAAGTTTCTTTCACCCTATGCCCCTGTTACCTAGCAGTAAAATAGGTATCTGGGTGTTAGTCAGCTGTCACAGGCTGCTTCCTGGGGGTGGAGGCCTGGTCGAGGACCGGGCCGCGGGGACACTAAAAAGCCCCGAAATCGTCTCAAGATAACCTCAAGATAACTTCCCCCCAATAGTGCACCATGGGAACCCTCAACCCATAGTGCACCATGGAGACCCTAACCACAATAGTGCACCATGTCAACCCTTACCCCAATATTGCACAATGGGAACCCTCACCTCAATAGTGCACTATTGGAACCCCTCAACTCAAAAGTGCATCTCCGGGAACCTTCTCCCCAATAGTGCACCATGGGAACCCTCACGTCAATAGTGCACCATGGGAACCCTCACCCTTTTAATGCACCACGAGAACTTTTACCCCAATATTCCACAATGGGAACCCTCACCTCACTAGTGCACCATTGGAAACACTCACCCCAATAGTGCATCCCGGGAACCTTCTCCCCAATAGTGCACAGTGGGAACCCTGACACCAATAGTGCACCTTAGGAACCATCATCCAAATAGTGTACCATGGGAACCCTCACCCAATAGTGCACCATTGAATCCCTCATCCAAATTGTACACCATAGGAACTCTCACCCCAATAGTTCACAGCTGGATCGCTCACCCCAATAGTGAACCGTAGGAATCCTCACCCCAATAGTGCTTCATAGGTAAACTTACTTATATTGTGCACCATTGGAACCTTCACTCCAATAGTGCACAGTTGGAACCATCGCCCCAATGGTGCACCATGGGAACCCTCACCCCAAAAGTGCTTCATTGGAATACTTACCCCAATTGTGCACCATTGGAACCCTCACACCAATAGTGCACTGTGGGAACCCTCTCCCCAATAGTGCACCATGGGAACCCTCACCCCAACAGTGCACCATGGGAACCCCTCACCCCATTAGTGAACCGTGGGAACATTCACCATAATGGTGCACTGTTGGAACTATCACCCCAATTGTGCACCATTGAAACTCTCACTCCAAAAGTGCACCGTGAGAACCCTCACCCCAATAGTGCACCATGGGAACCCTCACTCTCAACAGTGCACCATGGGAACCCTCACCCCAATAGTGCACAATGGGAACCCTAACCCTAATAGTGCACCATGGGAACGCCTCACCCAAATTGTTCACCATTGGAACCTTCACCCCAATAGTACACCATGGGAACCTTCACCTCAATAGTGCACCATGGGCACCTTCACCTCAATAGTGCACGATAGGAACCTTCTCCCCAATAGTGCACCATGGGAACCCTAACCCCAAGAGTGCTTCATTGAAATACTTACCCCAATTGTGCACCATTGGAACCCGCATTCTAATAGTGCACCGTGGGAACCCACCCATCAATAGTGCACCGTGGGAGCCTTCACCCTAATAGTGCACTGAGAGAACCCTCACCCCCAATAGTACACCATGGGAACCCTCGCCCCAATAGTTCACCATGGGAACCTTTGCCCTAATAGTGCACCATGGGAACCCTCACCCAATTAGTGCACCGTGGGAACCCTCACCATAATGGTGCATCCTTGGAACTATCACCCCAATTGTGCACCATTGGAACCCCTCAATTCAATAGTGCACCGTTTGAACCCTCACCCAAATCGTGCACCATTGCACGATTTGGGTGAGGGTTCAAACGGTTCGTTTGAACCCTCACCCAAGGGAACCTTCCCCCCTTTAGTGCACCATGGGAACCTTCACCCCCAATAGTGCACCATTGGACCCCCTCAAACAAATAGTTCACTATTGGAACCTTCACCTCAATAGTGCACCATGGGAATCTTCTCCTCAATAGTGCACCATGGGAACCATCACCTTAATAGTGCACCATGGGAACCATCACCTTAATAGTGCACCATGGGAACCCTCACCCCAATAGTGCCCAACGGGAACCTTCACCCCAAAAGTGCATCATGTGAACCCTCACCCCACTAGTACCATGGGGACCCTTACAACAATAGTGCACTATGGAAACCCTCACCCAAATAGTGCACCATGGGAACCCTCACCCCTATAGTGCACCATATGAACCTTTACCCCAATATTGCACAATGGGAACCCTCACCTCAATAGCGCACTATTGAAACCCCTCACCCCAATAGTGCACCCGGGAAACCTTCACCTCAATAGTGCACCGTGGGAACCTTCACCCCAATAGTGCATCATTGGAACCCTCTCCCCAATAGTACCCCATTGGAACCCTCACCCCAATAGTGCACCATGAAAACCCTCACCGCAATAGTGCACCATGGGAACCGTCTCCCCAATAGTGCACCATGGGAAATCTCACCCCAATAGTACACCATTGGATCCCTCACCCCAATAGTGCTCAATTGGAACCCTCACCCCAATAGTGCTCAATTGGAACCCTCACCCCAATAGTGCACGATGGGAACCACTCATCCCCATTATTGCAACGTAAGAACCCTCACCGTAATGGTGGACCGTTGGATCTATCACCCCAATTGTGCACCATTGGAACCCTCACTCCAAAAGTGCACCATGGGAACCCTCATCCCAATAGTGCACCAAGGGAACCTTCCCCCAATAGTGCACCATGGGAACCCTCACCCCCAATAGTGCACCATGGGAACACCTCACCCAAATAATTCACTATGGGAACCCTCACCCCAATATTGCACCATGGGAACCCTCACCCCAATAGTACACCATAGGAACCCTCACCCCAATAGTGCAGCATGGCAACTCTCACCCCAATAGTGCACCAGTGGAGCTCTTGCTCTTGTTGTGCAGCATGTAAACTTTCACCACTGTGGTGCACCATGTGAACTCCGAAGCACTTTAACTCTCTCTCCATTAAGATCATTCAAGTAATATTACAGATTTCATCGAGAAAAAGTTTTAATTGCAAATCAAGACTTATTCTTCGAATACAACTTAATATCAGAAGTAGGTATACGTCATGGATAACTAAAGAGCATTTTGAATAAGAGAAAGATTTTACTGAACGTTTCCAAGTGCCTCACATCAACATTATCACGTAAGGATACATCAAGTCGTCTAGCACCGCTGGACAGCAAATGGATTGAATAACATGTAAGTGAAAGTTGAGACTTGTGTAAGACCAGGCGAAGTAACATATTATTCTAAGTAAATGGTTTGTGAGTAAGTCAGCAAATTCACAAAAATTTAATCTGGAAATGTTATTTATTAGAAAATCTAGATTTTTTAACATTTTAAAAAATACCTGACATCAGTGATTCGGTTTGTGAGTTGCCATAAATGTGGACGTACCTGTTTCATTGATTGACTCACCACTGTCAAACGAACCAAGGTGAAAAAAATAGTAAATGAATAAATGATTTATATAAGGATTGTTCTGAGTATTGTGACAAGAATACTGGAAAAAAATATTTTCATATTGACAATTGGTTCCAATTTTCTCGGACAGATTTGCCTCGTTTTGATTATATATCACCACGCCACCGGCTGACACACACACACAAAAAAAAAATAGTGTGTGCACTGTGAAAACAAAAAGAGAATGGAACATTGGTTCGTATGATCACATATGTGGTACGAATAACATAAGAGCAGATGTTCGTCCATACTCACATTTTTAGATACAAGTATTGGTGACGGGCTATCTGCCTGGTATCGGGGGGGGGGGGTTGCAATGAAACTTGGTTATTTGAACCAACCTGACACTATCTTACCGTCAAACAGGCACCCCAACCACTCCCTAACAAAAAAATGACCGACTCCGGCCGCCACACTTCTGCTACCGTCGGTCGACCACCAATGGACACTGGAGTGCTTGCAATTATTTGGGAGATCACCCTGGTAAGCGTCTGATTCTGGGAGAGGGGTTCAGCGTCACCTTTATTATTTGGGAGCTTTAGGCTGCAATACATGGCACGATAAAAATATTCACTTATTTTGTACTCTACAGAAACCATTAATCTCTCACCTTGCACTGCGCCTTTCATGCCAAAACGCAATCAAGCACTCCCATAAACATCGTGGTCCATATTATCCTCTGTTCCATTACTTGACGTCCCTTAATATTATCATCATCTGGGTCCTCAAAATATTCTGTAAAGTACTTCTGCAGTTCCTCCAATCAGCTGCAATGAAATCCTTCTTAAATGTCAGTGAAGCTCTCTCCAAACGCTTTACTCAACGATGTGTAGCTTCCTACACTACTCGAAGATTCACTGTTTCTGGAATTTCCAGTCCTCAACTTGAAGTCCTGCACCACCTTGCAGTTCAGCTCCCACTATGAGTTTCAACTCTCACTTGGAGTTCAGTATACACTCCTTCTCTGGTATGAAGTTCTCTCAGACAAACCGTTGTAGTTCTCCAACCCAAACGTTGCAGTTCTCCCACACAAACCTGCAAATCCATCAGCATGCCATAATAAACGTTTTCCTGACTAAACATAATTAAATGTATTCACGGATAATAAAACTACTCCATCCGACCTCTCTTTAAACACTATTGCATCGCCACAACGGTCCTCCCCCATCCTGGGTGGGTCCACATGGGTACATGTCCAGAGACGTCGCTGGCCACCTCCACGGTGGCGAGGCTGGGGCTTCCCCCCTTCAGTCAGCACTTTACCTTCGGCGAGGGCTGACGTATCACTGTTCCCTCCAGCATGTTCTCTTATCTCTAAGCTCTTATTTGAGTTCACACTCACAATAAAGTATATGTCCTACATGCATAAACATTTGCAATGATCGCTGGGCTTGAGTCACAGACTTCTGTGATTCAAGTAAGGTCATGACATCCTACTAACCCCACGTCATGTCACCAATGTACCGACATCTCATATCATGTCACCTATTTACATACTCATCCTCTGCTCATAATTTAAAATTATTCACTGACATTTATTATATATTTAATATATACATCTTTCGTCTGCCTTCTCAATCAGGTCCAGATGGCCAAATAACTCTCAAAAAGGTAGACTCGTTCCACTTAGGCTACATGGGGGTCATAACATTCCCCCTCCCCTTATTTTTGAGAGTTAATGTCAGTGGCTAGGCTCGTAACAACGCATCAGTCACCACATTATCTTGTCCTCTTATATGCCTTATCTTCAGATTATATTCTTGAAGTAACAAGAACCACCTGGTTAACCTCTGATTTGCGTGCTTCATCTTGCTCAGGAACACCAGGGGATTATGGTCTGTATGCACAGTAACTGGGTGAAGCCAAAGTCTCCTTCTCGGCCGTATTGTACGATATCTGATGCTTGACAAACTTTTTCGAGAAGAAAGATACGGGGCGATAAATTTAATCCTTCGGCTGTGTCAGTACAGCTCCAGCCCCCACATCATTGGCATCTACGAACAATGCAAACGGTGCTCCAAAATCCGGCGACACTAACTCAGGCGCCCTAGTTGCCTAGGGCGCCTAATCTCTTGGTTTTCTCAAACACCTCCTGTGCTATTCCGTTCCATTCCCATTTCTTATTCTTAGACAACAAACTTGTCATAGGGATGGTTACCGTGGAAAAATTCTTACAAAATTTCCTGTAATATCCGATCATACCTAAGTATCTTACCAACTCTTTCTTCACTTTGGGTACCGGGAAGTTACCGATGGCTTCAACTTTCGTTCTCACTCGAGCAACCTCACCTTGCCCTACCACATATCCTAGGTATTCTAGCGGGCTGTCCCAAACTCAATCTTCGCCAAGTTAATTGTTATGTTGGCCTTCTCTAACCGATTTGTTCCGCAGGTTAGTCTGCTTACGTGCTCTCTCCAGGAGAGAAATACCACAATGTCGTCGACGTATACTGCACAATCCATTGCACCTTGCAACACCTGGTTCACAACTCGTTGGAAATATGAGCTTGCTCTCAGTGACCCAACTTCTCTCACACCTTGTCTAGGCTGTCCATGTCGGACACCTTTGCTTCATCAGCCCTCTCTACTTACAGTTTCCTTCCTCTGTTTCTTCTTCTTGCATTCCACACGTCAAGAGTTAGACATTTATTGTCTGTATCTCATCTGTCGACCTCATACTTCGGTTCATCATCCTCATGCTTCAGTCTGTCGTCATCATACTTTAGTCTCTCATTATCATACTCCAGTTTCCTGTCCTCACGCTTCCATCTACCGCCATCATACTTCTGTCTCTTGTCATTATGCTTCACTCTCTCGTCTTCACCGACGATTCCTTCTTTGGTCTCCTCACTAATCTGAGACTTCATCGTCTTCGACTTCCAACGAGCCTTCGAATTTCTTCTTCTTCTCCATGCTGCATTACCGTCTTCCTCTTCTCCAGTTTCGCGATACTGCACAACTCCAATTCTTCTCCTTCCACTCTTCCTCGTTCCCTCAAGGCTTCCTCAAGTACTGCATTACACTCAACAGCACTCGACCTTACATGTCGGTCTACCCCTTCTAGAGTGCTAGTAGGCCTCTCTCCGCAAGTACTGTCCCTTATCATTTCCTCTTCTTGGCTATCACTTCTCTTCACTATCTCTTCTTCACGCTTCCAGTGAAATGTGTCAGCTTCTGACATCTCACACAACGCAACTTCTTCATCCCTACACTTCTGTTCCTGCGGACAACATGGCACTCTACTCACGTCCTCAGTCTGTCCACTATCTCCTACATCTCTGTTCGGTACATTTATCTCCACTTTCTGACTCAAATGCAGGAGCCTAGGCTCCACTAAGTTCCAACCCTGTTCACATTAGTTCTCTCCGGCAGGGTCATCCTCACCTCTGACCTGATTGATTGATTGATAAAGATTAAGCCACCCAAGAGGTGGCACGGCCATGAATAGCCCGTAAACCTAGAACCTCTCCTTGCCTTCCTTTTATAAGCTCGACTCGACCTTTCCCAAACCTTCAGCACAACCTTTACCAAACAACCATGCTATCTCCACGTCGACACTGTCATATCCTCTCTGGTGTCTCCCTCGTCGGCCACCTCTGCTCTCGTCACTACAGAGGCAGGGTACTCAATGACTTGGCTGTCCTCTGACTCACCATTTGTGATGCTAGTCAGGTTCGCTCTATCAGGTGTCCGATCAGTACCGCTGCCCTTCTGGCACTCTTCTGGCACGGCTTCCGCTATGAGGTCCGGCAACACCATCGACTCGCACAAGTCATTACCAAGGACTAATTGCACAATGTGAACCATCACGAACCATTGCGACAGCCAGAAAAATGATAGGATGGATTACGAGAACTTTCAAATCCAGGGATCCCATCACAATGGTTGTACTCTTCAAGTCACTTGTGTTGTCCCGTCTTGAGTACTGCTCAGTACTCACTTTCCCCTTCAGAGCAGGAGAGATTGCTGAAATAGAAGGAATACAGAGAACATATACGGCACGCATAGATGCAATAAAGCACCTAAATTATTGCGATCGTCTCAAAGCCCTCCAAATGTACTCACTAGAAAGAAGACGAGAGAGATATCAAATAATATACACCTGGAAGATACTGGAGGGCCAAGTACCAAATCTACACAGTAAAATAACAACGTACTGGAGTGAACGACATGGAAGAAAATGTAGAATAGAACCAATGAAGAGCAGATGTGCCATAGGCACAATCAGAGAACACTGTATAAACATCAGAGGTCCGCGGTTGTTCAACGTCCTCCCAGCAAGCATAAGAAATATTGCCGGAACAACCGTGGACATTTTCAAGAGGAAACTAGATTTATTCCTCCAAGGAGTGCCGGACCAACCGGGCTGTGGTGGGTATGTGGGCCTGCGGGCCGCTCCAAGCAACAGCCTGGTGGACCAAACTCTCACAAGTCAAGCCTGGCCTCGGGCCGGGCTTGGGGAGTAGAAGAACTCCCAGAACCCCATCAACCAGGTATCAACCAGGTAACCCCAGTAGAGCACTAAGTAAACCATCACCCCAGTAGTGCACAATGTGAACCATCACCCCCAGTAATGCACAATGTGAACCATCACCCCAGTAGTGCACCATGTGAATTGTTACGGCCACTTGGGGCCAGTAACCAGGTTCATGCTGTTATAACCTCTTCCTTTATATCCAACCCCACGTCGGTTGTAAGTTTTCAAGAAACTGGCCGTGGCAACTGGGGGGGGGGGGGTAAACAATACACTACTACACCTGCACCCATATATTAGCACCTTCACCACTATATATATATATATATATATATATATATATATATATATATATATACAGTGGTACCTCGGAATGCGATTGTCCCTGTATGCGAGGTTTTCGGAAGGCGAGGTGTATTTACTCCAAAAATTTGTCTCAGAAGGCGAGGGTTACTTCGGGAGGCGAGTTTGGACGCGAGTTTGTTGATACGCGTACAGCCGACCTAGCGCGTTCGTCGCCCCTCCGCCCCGCCGCCCCTCAGTTTATTATTGTCTGGCGCTCAGTGACTACCCCCACATCAATTCTTCTCGCGGATTTTCAGTGTTTTGTTGGATTTTTGGTGATTTGTCTATACAATTTGTTATTATATATCTCACCATGGGTCCCAAGAAAGCCAGTGGTAAGGATAAAGGCCAGAAAGCTCCTGTGAGGATGACAATAGAGGAGAAACAAGAGATCATTCGGAAGCATGAGAACGGTACACGTGTTGTTGAACTTTGTAGGCAGTACAACAAAGCCACATCAACAATATGCACTATACTTAAGAAGAAAAATAAGATTATGGGTGCTAAAGTGGCAAAAGGAGTAAGAACATTAACGGCACAAAGACCACAAATACTTGAAGAAGTGGAAAAGTTGTTATTAATTTGGATACACGACAAGGAGTTGAGGGGTGATAGTGTTTCGGAGGCCATTATTTGTGAGAAAGCCAGGGTGTTGCACGAAGACCTTCTAAAGAATACCCCTGCAACGAGTGATGCAGATAAGAAAGAGTTTAAGGCAAGCAGGGGCTGGTTTGAAAAATTTAGAAAGAGAAGTGGTATCCATAGTGTTACAAGGCATGGGGTTATGTGATGTGATTATGGAAGGGGACTCCCCTTCCAAACAGTAACTCCTCTCCTCCTCCCCCCTCCTCACCATCTTCCATACGCCTACAGCACTCGACAGCAAGGTAAGTAATAACTGGAACACAGTTTTGTAGGTTTATTTAGATAAATTAGGTATAAAAATTTAGTTTGATGTGGGGTTTTTGGGGTAGTCAGGAACGGATTAATTCATTTCCCTTTATTTCTTATGGGGAAATTAACTTCGGAATGCGAGTTTTCGGAAGGCGAGGCGTCTCCAGGAACGGATTAAACTCTTATTCTGAGGTATGCCTGTATATATATATATATATATATATATATATATATATATATATATATATATACATATATATATATATATATATATATATATATATATATATATTATATTAAAGAATTACTACACATATTTACAAAGTGTCGCTTTCACTCAGGACAATACATCGACAGTGTTCATCAAATCCAGGTGAATCCACTTTCCAGATACACGTCGTCAACGGCTAATGGCAAACATCGGCGAATTCACCTTCTTCAACTTGGACTAAACCATACACACCATATCGTCACGATGTGCCAATACCCCACCTTCGCTCTCCAGATACACACTGCAAGAGGGTTTCAGCAACACACTGACAGCGGCCTCAAATAATTACATACAGGGCTAGTTAGTACCATGTCAGAAGGTTCTAGTTACTCACTAGCAGCACTTCTCAACAGGCGCACCACTGTCGTCTCGTAACTCTTCCTGGCCAATCCCGGGTACGTCAGTCCATACAACACTGCATAAATCAGCAGCAAACACACTGCTATAAAAGAAGGCGGCCACTTTGGTTTCTCATAGGACCAAGTTAAGAGTTCTTTGACTGCCCGAGGTGAACTGCCCCCCACAAAGCAATCGCCTCCTCACATCACTTCTGTGAACACAAAATGTCATTAACTAGACAGACTGTATACTGAGTGACCGTAAGATAGCACCCATACACCGGGGAATTGAAATTGTAACTTGTAGCCACAACCAATATGGCGTTGATCTCGAAACGCCACCCACTAGAGTGCGGTCATCCTCATCGACCTCACAATCTGACTCAGGAAGGAAACTGAAGCCTTTCACCGAAGTTACGCCTCCACCAACAGATGGCGTTGTCTGAGTGGCACCAAATACTAGGGAGTTGGAGTGCAGATCCATAGTTGGTGCAGAAATCGCCACTCCACACTCTAGCAAAGGCGTCGATACCGTACCATGAACCATCACCCCAGTAGTAGACAGTGTGAACCATCACCACGGTAGTGCCCATCACTCCAATAGTGCACAATGTGAACCATCACCCCAGTAGTGCACAATGTGAACCATCGCCCCAGTAGTGATCAATGTGAACCATCACCCCAGTAGTGCACAATGTGAACCATCACCCCAGTAGTGCACAATGTGAACCATCACCCCAGTAGGGCACAATGTGAACCATCACCCCAGTAGTGCACAATGTGAACCATCACCCCAGTAGTGCACAATGTGAACCATCACCCCAGTAGGGCACAATGTGAACCATCACCCCAGTAGTGCACAATGTGAACCATCACCCCAGTAGTGCACAATGTGAACCATCACCTCAATAGTGCACAATGTGAACCATCACCCCAGTAGTGCACAATGTGAACCATCACATCATTGGTAATAATTTACCTGATCAACCAGGCTGTGACTCATACGTCAGGCTGCGAGCAGCCGCGTCCAACAGCCTGGTTGATCAGTCCAGGAACCAGGGGCCAGATTCACGAAGCAGTTACGTAAGCACTTACGAACGTGTACATCTTTCCTCAATCTTTGACGCCTTTGGTTACATTTATTAAACAGTTTACAAGCATGAAAACTTGCCAATCAACTGTTGTTATTGTTATAAACAGCCTCCTGGTGCTTCGGAATTCATTAACTGATTAATAATTGTAAACAAAGCCACCAAAGATTGAGAAAAGATGTACAGGTTCGTAAGTGCTTAAGTAATTGCTTCGTGAATCTGGTCCCTGGAGGCCAGGTCAACGACCGGGCCGCAGGGACGCTAAGCCCCGGAAGCACCTCAAGATAACCTCAAAGTATTACCCCAGTAGTTCACAATGTGAACCATCGCCACAGAAGTGCACAATGTGAACCATCACCCCAGTAGTGCACAATGTGAACCATCGCCCCAGTAGTGATCAATGTGAACCATCACCCCAGAAGTGCACAATGTGAACCATCACTCCAGTAGTGCACAATGTGAACCATCGCCCCAGTAGTGATCAATGTGAACCATCACCCCAGAAGTGCACAATGTGAACCATCACTCCAGTAGTGAACAACGTGAACCATAGCCCCAGTAGTGCACAATGTGAACCATCACTCCAGTAGTGCACAATGTGAACCATCGCCCCAGTAGTGCACAATGTGAACCATCGCCCCAGTAGTGCACAATGTGAACCATCGCCCCAGTAGTGCACAATGTGAACCATCACCCCAGTAGTGAACAACGTGAACCATTGCCCCAGTAGTGCACAATGTGAACCATCACCCCAGTAGTGCACAATGTGAACCATAGCCCCACTAGTGCACAATGTGAACCATCTCCCCAGTAGTGCACAATGTGAACCATCACCCCAGTAGTGCACAATGTGAACCATCACCACAGTAGTGCACAATGTGAACCATCACCCCAGTAGTGCACAATGTGAACCATCACCCCAGTAGCGCACAATGTGAACCGTCACCCCAGTAGTGCACAATGTGAACCATCACCCCAGTAGTGCACAATATGAACCATCACCCGAGTAGCGCACAATGTGAACCATCACCCCAGTAGTGCACAATATGAACCATCGCCCCAGTAGTGCACAATGTGAACCATCACCCCAGTAGCGCACAATATGAACCATCGTCCCAGTAGTGCACAATGCGAACCATCGCCCCAGTAGTGCACAATGTGAACCATCACCCCAGTAGCGCACAATATGAACCATCGTCCCAGTAGTGCACAATGCGAACCATCGCCCCAGTAGTGCACAATGTGAACCATCACCCCAGTACCGCTCAATATGAACCATCGTCCCAGTAGTGCACAATGCGAACCATCGCCCCAGTAGTGCACAATGCGAACCATCGTCCCAGTAGTGCACAATGTGAACCATCGCCCCAGTAGTGCACAATGCGAACCATCACCCTAGTGGTGAACAATGTGAATCATCACCCCAGTAGTGCACAATGTGAACCATAACCCCAGTAGTGCACAATGTGAACCATCACCCTAGTAGTGCACAATGTGAACCATCACCCCAGTAGGGCACAATGTGAACCATCACCCCAGTAGTGCACAATGTGAACCATCACCCCAGTAGTACACAATGTGAACCATCACCCCAGTAGTGCACAATGTGAACCATCACCCCAGTAGTGCACAATGTGAACCATCACATCATTGGTAATAATTTACCTGATCAACCAGGCTGTGACTCATACGTCAGGCTGCGAGCAGCCGCGTCCAACAGCCTGGTTGATCAGTCCAGGAACCAGGGGCCAGATTCACGAAGCAGTTACGTAAGCACTTACGAACGTGTACATCTTTCCTCAATCTTTGACGCCTTTGGTTACATTTATTAAACAGTTTACAAGCGTGAAAACTTGCCAATCAACTGTTGTTATTGGTATAAACAGCCTCCTGGTGCTTCGGAATTCATTAACTGATTAATAATTGTAAACAAAGCCACCAAAGATTGAGAAAAGATGTACAGGTTCGTAAGTGCTTAAGTAATTGCTTCGTGAATCTGGTCCCTGGAGGCCAGGTCGACGACCGGGCCGCAGGGACGCTAAGCCCCAGAAGCACCTCAAGATAACCTCAAAGTATTACCCCAGTAGTTCACAATGTGAACCATCGCCCCAGAAGTGCACAATGTGAACCATCACCCCAGTAGTGCACAATGTGAACCATCGCCCCAGTAGTGATCAATGTGAACCATCACCCCAGAAGTGCACAATGTGAACCATCACTCCAGTAGTGCACAATGTGAACCATCGCCCCAGTAGTGATCAATGTGAACCATCACCCCAGAAGTGCACAATGTGAACCATCACTCCAGTAGTGAACAACGTGAACCATAGCCCCAGTAGTGCACAATGTGAACCATCACCCCAGTAGTGCACAATGTGAACCATAGCCCCACTAGTGCACAATGTGAACCATCGCCCCAGTAGTGCACAATGTGAACCATCACCCCAGTAGTGCACAATGTGAACCATCACCACAGTAGTGCACAATGTGAACCATCACCCCAGTAGTGCACAATGTGAACCATCAACCGAGTAGCGCACAATGTGAACCATCACCCCAGTAGTGCACAATATGAACCATCGCCCCAGTAGTGCACAATGTGAACCATCACCCCAGTAGCGCACAATATGAACCATCGTCCCAGTAGTGCACAATGCGAACCATCGCCCCAGTAGTGCACAATGTGAACCATCACCCCAGTAGCGCACAATATGAACCATCGTCCCAGTAGTGCACAATGCGAACCATCGCCCCAGTAGTGCACAATGTGAACCATCACCCCAGTACCGCTCAATATGAACCATCGTCCCAGTAGTGCACAATGCGAACCATCGCCCCAGTAGTGCACAATGCGAACCATCGTCCCAGTAGTGCACAATGTGAACCATCGCCCCAGTAGTGCACAATGCGAACCATCACCACAGTAGTGCACAATGTGAACCATCACCCTAGTGGTGAACAATGTGAATCATCACCCCAGTAGTGCACAATGTGAACCATAACCCCAGTAGTGCACAATGTGAACCATCACCCCAGTAGTGCACAATGTGAACCATCACCCCAGTAGGGCACAATGTGAACCATCACCCCAGTAGTGCACAATGTGAACCATCACCCCAGTAGTGCACAATGTGAACCATCACTCCAGTAGTGCACAATGTGAACCATCACCCCAGTAGTGCACAATGTGAACCATCACATCATTGGTAATAATTTACCTGATCAACCAGGCTGTGACTCATACGTCAGGCTGCGAGCAGCCGCTTCCAACAGCCTGGTTGATCAGTCCAGGAACCAGGGGCCAGATTCACGAAGCAGTTACGTAAGCACTTACGAACGTGTACATCTTTCCTCAATCTTTGACGCCTTTGGTTACATTTATTAAACAGTTTACAAGCGTGAAAACTTGCCAATCAACTGTTGTTATTGGTATAAACAGCCTCCTGGTGCTTCGGAATTCATTAACTGATTAATAATTGTAAACAAAGCCACCAAAGATTGAGAAAAGATGTACAGGTTCGTAAGTGCTTAAGTAATTGCTTCGTGAATCTGGTCCCTGGAGGCCAGGTCGACGACCGGGCCGCAGGGACGCTAAGCCCCGGAAGCACCTCAAGATAACCTCAAAGTATTACCCCAGGAGTTCACAATGTGAACCATCGCCCCAGAAGTGCACAATGTGAACCATCACCCCAGTAGTGCACAATGTGAACCATCACCCCAGTAGTGATCAATGTGAACCATCACCCCAGAAGTGCACAATGTGAACCATCACTCCAGTAGTGCACAATGTGAACCATCGCCCCAGTAGTGCACAATGTGAACCATCACCCCAGAAGTGCACAATGTGAACCATCACTCCAGTAGTGATCAATGTGAACCATCACCCCAGAAGTGCACAATGTGAACCATCACTCCAGTAGTGCACAATGTGAACCATCGCCCCAGTAGTGCACAACGTGAACCATCACCCCAGTAGTGCACAATGTGAACCATCGCCCCAGTAGTGCACAATGTGAACCATCGCCCCAGTAGTGATCAATGTGAACCATCACCCCAGTAGTGCACAATGTGAACCATCACCCCAGTAGTGCACAATGTGAACCATCACCCCAGTAGGGCACAATGTGAACCATCACCCCAGTAGTGCACAATGTGAACCATCACCCCAGTAGTGCACAATGTGAACCATCACCCCAGTAGGGCACAATGTGAACCATCACCCCAGTAGTGCACAATGTGAACCATCACCCCAGTAGTGCACAATGTGAACCATCACCTCAATAGTGCACAATGTGAACCATCACCCCTGTAGTGCACAATGTGAACCATCACATCATTGGTAATAATTTACCTGATCAACCAGGCTGTGACTCATACGTCAGGCTGCGAGCAGCCGCGTCCAACAGCCTGGTTGATCAGTCCAGGAACCAGGGGCCAGATTCACGAAGCAGTTACGTAAGCACTTACGAACGTGTACATCTTTCCTCAATCTTTGACGCCTTTGGTTACATTTATTAAACAGTTTACAAGCATGAAAACTTGCCAATCAACTGTTGTTATTGTTATAAACAGCCTCCTGGTGCTTCGGAATTCATTAACTGATTAATAATTGTAAACAAAGCCACCAAAGATTGAGAAAAGATGTACAGGTTCGTAAGTGCTTAAGTAATTGCTTCGTGAATCTGGTCCCTGGAGGCCAGGTCGACGACCGGGCCGCAGGGACGCTAAGCCCCGGAAGCACCTCAAGATAACCTCAAAGTATTACCCCAGTAGTTCACAATGTGAACCATCGCCCCAGAAGTGCACAATGTGAACCATCACCCCAGTAGTGCACAATGTGAACCATCGCCCCAGTAGTGATCAATGTGAACCATCACCCCAGAAGTGCACAATGTGAACCATCACTCCAGTAGTGCACAATGTGAACCATCGCCCCAGTAGTGATCAATGTGAACCATCACCCCAGAAGTGCACAATGTGAACCATCACTCCAGTAGTGAACAACGTGAACCATAGCCCCAGTAGTGCACAATGTGAACCATCACTCCAGTAGTGCACAATGTGAACCATCGCCCCAGTAGTGCACAATGTGAACCATCGCCCCAGTAGTGCACAATGTGAACCATCGCCCCAGTAGTGCACAATGTGAACCATCACCCCAGTAGTGAACAACGTGAACCATTGCCCCAGTAGTGCACAATGTGAACCATCACCCCAGTAGTGCACAATGTGAACCATAGCCCCACTAGTGCACAATGTGAACCATCGCCCCAGTAGTGCACAATGTGAACCATCACCCCAGTAGTGCACAATGTGAACCATCACCACAGTAGTGCACAATGTGAACCATCACCCCAGTAGTGCACAATGTGAACCATCACCCCAGTAGCGCACAATGTGAACCGTCACCCCAGTAGTGCACAATGTGAACCATCACCCCAGTAGTGCACAATATGAACCATCACCCGAGTAGCGCACAATGTGAACCATCACCCCAGTAGTGCACAATATGAACCATCGCCCCCAGTAGTGCACAATGTGAACCATCACCCCAGTAGCGCACAATATGAACCATCGTCCCAGTAGTGCACAATGCGAACCATCGCCCCAGTAGTGCACAATGTGAACCATCACCCCAGTAGCGCACAATATGAACCATCGTCCCAGTAGTGCACAATGCGAACCATCGCCCCAGTAGTGCACAATGTGAACCATCACCCCAGTACCGCTCAATATGAACCATCGTCCCAGTAGTGCACAATGCGAACCATCGCCCCAGTAGTGCACAATGCGAACCATCGTCCCAGTAGTGCACAATGTGAACCATCGCCCCAGTAGTGCACAATGCGAACCATCACCCTAGTGGTGAACAATGTGAATCATCACCCCAGTAGTGCACAATGTGAACCATAACCCCAGTAGTGCACAATGTGAACCATCACCCCAGTAGTGCACAATGTGAACCATCACCCCAGTAGGGCACAATGTGAACCATCACCCCAGTAGTGCACAATGTGAACCATCACCCCAGTAGTGCACAATGTGAACCATCACCCCAGTAGTGCACAATGTGAACCATCACCCCAGTAGTGCACAATGTGAACCATCACATCATTGGTAATAATTTACCTGATCAACCAGGCTGTGACTCATACGTCAGGCTGCGAGCAGCCGCGTCCAACAGCCTGGTTGATCAGTCCAGGAACCAGGGGCCAGATTCACGAAGCAGTTACGTAAGCACTTACGAACGTGTACATCTTTCCTCAATCTTTGACGCCTTTGGTTACATTTATTAAACAGTTTACAAGCGTGAAAACTTGCCAATCAACTGTTGTTATTGGTATAAACAGCCTCCTGGTGCTTCGGAATTCATTAACTGATTAATAATTGTAAACAAAGCCACCAAAGATTGAGAAAAGATGTACAGGTTCGTAAGTGCTTAAGTAATTGCTTCGTGAATCTGGTCCCTGGAGGCCAGGTCGACGACCGGGCCGCAGGGACGCTAAGCCCCAGAAGCACCTCAAGATAACCTCAAAGTATTACCCCAGTAGTTCACAATGTGAACCATCGCCCCAGAAGTGCACAATGTGAACCATCACCCCAGTAGTGCACAATGTGAACCATCGCCCCAGTAGTGATCAATGTGAACCATCACCCCAGAAGTGCACAATGTGAACCATCACTCCAGTAGTGCACAATGTGAACCATCGCCCCAGTAGTGATCAATGTGAACCATCACCCCAGAAGTGCACAATGTGAACCATCACTCCAGTAGTGAACAACGTGAACCATAGCCCCAGTAGTGCACAATGTGAACCATCACCCCAGTAGTGCACAATGTGAACCATAGCCCCACTAGTGCACAATGTGAACCATCGCCCCAGTAGTGCACAATGTGAACCATCACCCCAGTAGTGCACAATGTGAACCATCACCACAGTAGTGCACAATGTGAACCATCACCCCAGTAGTGCACAATGTGAACCATCAACCGAGTAGCGCACAATGTGAACCATCACCCCAGTAGTGCACAATATGAACCATCGCCCCAGTAGTGCACAATGTGAACCATCACCCCAGTAGCGTACAATATGAACCATCGTCCCAGTAGTGCACAATGCGAACCATCGCCCCAGTAGTGCACAATGTGAACCATCACCCCAGTAGCGCACAATATGAACCATCGTCCCAGTAGTGCACAATGCGAACCATCGCCCCAGTAGTGCACAATGTGAACCATCACCCCAGTACCGCTCAATATGAACCATCGTCCCAGTAGTGCACAATGCGAACCATCGCCCCAGTAGTGCACAATGCGAACCATCGTCCCAGTAGTGCACAATGTGAACCATCGCCCCAGTAGTGCACAATGCGAACCATCACCACAGTAGTGCACAATGTGAACCATCACCCTAGTGGTGAACAATGTGAATCATCACCCCAGTAGTGCACAATGTGAACCATAACCCCAGTAGTGCACAATGTGAACCATCACCCCAGTAGTGCACAATGTGAACCATCACCCCAGTAGGGCACAATGTGAACCATCACCCCAGTAGTGCACAATGTGAACCATCACCCCAGTAGTGCACAATGTGAACCATCACTCCAGTAGTGCACAATGTGAACCATCACCCCAGTAGTGCACAATGTGAACCATCACATCATTGGTAATAATTTACCTGATCAACCAGGCTGTGACTCATACGTCAGGCTGCGAGCAGCCGCTTCCAACAGCCTGGTTGATCAGTCCAGGAACCAGGGGCCAGATTCACGAAGCAGTTACGTAAGCACTTACGAACGTGTACATCTTTCCTCAATCTTTGACGCCTTTGGTTACATTTATTAAACAGTTTACAAGCGTGAAAACTTGCCAATCAACTGTTGTTATTGGTATAAACAGCCTCCTGGTGCTTCGGAATTCATTAACTGATTAATAATTGTAAACAAAGCCACCAAAGATTGAGAAAAGATGTACAGGTTCGTAAGTGCTTAAGTAATTGCTTCGTGAATCTGGTCCCTGGAGGCCAGGTCGACGACCGGGCCGCAGGGACGCTAAGCCCCGGAAGCACCTCAAGATAACCTCAAAGTATTACCCCAGGAGTTCACAATGTGAACCATCGCCCCAGAAGTGCACAATGTGAACCATCACCCCAGTAGTGCACAATGTGAACCATCACCCCAGTAGTGATCAATGTGAACCATCACCCCAGAAGTGCACAATGTGAACCATCACTCCAGTAGTGCACAATGTGAACCATCGCCCCAGTAGTGCACAATGTGAACCATCACCCCAGAAGTGCACAATGTGAACCATCACTCCAGTAGTGATCAATGTGAACCATCACCCCAGAAGTGCACAATGTGAACCATCACTCCAGTAGTGCACAATGTGAACCATCGCCCCAGTAGTGCACAACGTGAACCATCACCCCAGTAGTGCACAATGTGAACCATCGCCCCAGTAGTGCACAATGTGAACCATCGCCCCAGTAGTGATCAATGTGAACCATCACCCCAGAAGTGCACAATGTGAACCATCACTCCAGTAGTGAACAACGTGAACCATCGCCCCAGTAGTGCACAATGTGAACCATCACTCCAGTAGTGCACAATGTGAACCATCGCCCCAGTAGTGCACAATGTGAACCATCGCCCAGTAGTGCACAATGTGAACCATCGCCCCAGTAGTGCACAATGTGAACCATCACCCCAGTAGTGAACAACGTGAACCATCGCCCCAGTAGTGCACAATGTGAACCATCACCCCAGTAGTGCACAATGTGAACCATAGCCCCAGTAGTGCACAATGTGAACCATCGCCCCAGTAGTGCACAATGTGAACCATCACCCCAGTAGTGCACAGTGTGAACCATCACAACAGTAGTGCACAATGTGAACCATCACCCCAGTAGTGCACAATGTGAACCATCACCCCAGTAGCGCACAATGTGAATCGTCACCCCGTAAGTGCACAATGTGAACCATCACCCGAGTAGAGCACAATGTGAACCATCACCCCAGTAGTGCACAATATGAACCATCGCCCCAGTAGTGCACAATGTGAACCATCACCCCAGTAGCGCACAATATGAACCATCGTCCCAGTAGTGCACAATGCGAACCATCGCCCCAGTAGTGCACAATGTGAACCATCACCCCAGTAGCGCACAATATGAACCATCGTCCCAGTAGTGCACAATGCGAACCATCGCCCCAGTAGTGCACAATGTGAACCATCACCCCAGTACCGCTCAATATGAACCATCGTCCCAGTAGTGCACAATGCGAACCATCGCCCCAGTAGTGCACAATGCGAACCATCGTCCCAGTAGTGCACAATGTGAACCATCGCCCCAGTAGTGCACAATGCGAACCATCACCCCAGTAGTGCACAATGTGAACCATCACCCTAGTGGTGAACAATGTGAACCATAACCCCAGTAGTGCACAATGTGAACCATCACCCCAGTAGTGCACAATGTGAACCATCACCCCAGTAGTGCACAATGTGAACCATCACCCCAGTAGTGCACAATGTGAACCATAACCCCAGTAGTGCACTATGTGAACCATCACCCCAGTAGTGCACAATGTGAACCATCGCCCCAGTAGTGCACAATGTGAACCATCGCCCCAGTAGTGATCAATGTGAACCATCACCCCAGAAGTGCACAATGTGAACCATCACTCCAGTAGTGAACAACGTGAACCATCGCCCCAGTAGTGCACAATGTGAACCATCACTCCAGTAGTGCACAATGTGAACCATCGCCCCAGTAGTGCACAATGTGAACCATCGCCCCAGTAGTGCACAATGTGAACCATCGCCCCAGTAGTGCACAATGTGAACCATCACCCCAGTAGTGAACAACGTGAACCATTGCCCCAGTAGTGCACAATGTGAACCATCACCCCAGTAGTGCACAATGTGAACCATAGCCCCAGTAGTGCACAATGTGAACCATCGCCCCAGTAGTGCACAATGTGAACCATCACCCCAGTAGTGCACAGTGTGAACCATCACAACAGTAGTGCACAGTGTGAACCATCACCCCAGTAGTGCACAATGTGAACCATCACCCCAGTAGCGCACAATGTGAATCGTCACCCCGTAAGTGCACAATGTGAACCATCACCCGAGTAGAGCACAATGTGAACCATCACCCCAGTAGTGCACAATATGAACCATCGCCCCAGTAGTGCACAATGTGAACCATCACCCCAGTAGCGCACAATATGAACCATCGTCCCAGTAGTGCACAATGCGAACCATCGCCCCAGTAGTGCACAATGTGAACCATCACCCCAGTAGTGCACAATGCGAACCATCGCCCCAGTAGTGCACAATGCGAACCATCGTCCCAGTAGTGCACAATGTGAACCATCGCCCCAGTAGTGCACAATGCGAACCATCACCCCAGTAGTGCACAATGTGAACCATCACCCTAGTGGTGAACAATGTGAATCATCACCCCAGTAGTGCACAATGTGAACCATAACCCCAGTAGTGCACAATGTGAACCATCACCCCAGTAGTGCACAATGTGAACCATCACCCCAGTAGTGCATAAAGTGAACCATCAACCCAGTAGTGCACAATGTGAACCATATCCCCAGTAGTGCACAATGTGAACCATCACCCCAGTAGTGCACAATGTGAACCATCACCCCAGTAGTGCACAATGTGAACCATCACCCCAGTAGTGCACAATGTGAACCATAACCCCAGTAGTGCACTATGTGAACCATCACCCCAGTAGTGCACAATGTGAACCATCACCCCAGTAGTGCATAAAGTGAACCATCACCCCAGTAGTGCATAATGTCAACCATTGTGGAGTAATCCTAGCAGGAAGTAATGTGCTTTATAATTTTGAATATTTATTTTCTTATATTGTATTTACTTTATAATTTAATAATTTATATTGAACTATAATTCTAAGTGGACTGTATTTTAGACTCAGCCTGCCAAGTTTCACCTGAATACATAGTGGGGGTTGTTAAATGTACACAGCTTAATCCACAATTGGTGGTGATAAATAAACCATATACATTTATGATAATTTTATATAATTTTTACCACATATGGTGGTATTGAATGAACTACAATATAATGTGTTAATACTAAAATGTACTGTGTTTATATTAATAAAGAAGAGAGCCCCAGCTGTGATTGTAGTGTGAGAGAGCTGGACCTAGATTCACGAAGCTCCATGTATTTCTTCGTAAGTAGGTTTGCTATGAAGGTTCCTAAGTGCCCGCTAAGAACGCGCCAAAGAGCGATTCAGAGAAGTAAACTAACGAAGATTTCTATGTAGTTCACTTAGGTCTCGCTAGATGTCACTAGGCTTTTAGTTTGGCCAATCAGAGAGAAGGTAACATTTTTCATCTTACAGATGTAGCCAATCACGACGCTGCCATATCGGAGCTTATCCGTGACCACTTGCGAAATATTTAAGTCGAATTTTCTTATAAAATTAGTATTTTTCGAAGTAAAACAATGTTTTTTTCAACTTGTAGAGTCAGCACCGACATTGTAGTATACAAATATGTTACATTTTATATTTACTTACGCAATTGTAAGAGATAGTGTATAGCTCCACTTGTTGCTCCCAAGACTTGAGAAGTGATGGTATCTATTTACGTATTTATTTACCTAAATTTACCCAAGGGCCAGTAACTATATAGTGGCCTCTACGAGGACAAAAAGCCAGGGGCTTGTTAAGTCCCGCCACTTGTCCTAATGATATTTTCTAGCTGGATTTTGGCAGGTACGACCAGCGGGTAGGCGGTTCCATGGGTTTTAACCATCTGAGTAAAAAAAAAATGTTTTCAGTCCTACTTGACAGGACATACTCTCCAACACTATATATGTGATTCCCCTGTTATCAGTGACTTCATACCAAATGGTATTAGGCACTTTGAGCTCTGTAATTACATGATACACTCAGGAATATTGGAAGATATTCTTGTGCTGTACCCAGATTTTGCCAGTAGAGGCTAATAGATCAGCCTTAAGTATTTTGTTCTCTCCTGATTCCATGTATGACTGGCCTTCCTGTGAGGTGAGGATGTTGGATGAGCTTGTAGCTGGTTTTTGATCTACACTGTGTGATCCTTCATACAGAATAGGGAAGCAGCACATTGCTTTGTATACCTAATCATGTTAAAAAAGTACATTGTGTGAGAGGAGTCTTGTAGAAACTAGTAAGAGTAGTTATAATATAATGTTTCCATGATTCAGTGCTTACCTCTTGTGAAAATTGTAAAGTTAATGTTTAGTCAGAGTTGATTTGTTTTTGTATTGAGGCTGGTATTTTCTCCCCTGATTCCATGTATGACTAACCATCCTGTGAGATGGGAGTATTAGATGAACTTATAGCTAGTTTTTTTTATCTACACTGTGTAATCTTCCATATAGAATAGGGTAGCAGCACATTGTTATATATACCTAAGCTTCTTAATACAAAAATATCAGTAATAAAGATTTTAAATTATAGTTTGTGTTATTACCAATATTATCCTTATTAAATCATGTTAACCATGGATCATTAAGATCTCATCTTGATATGTAATACAGTAGTCATATTTCTTTTGAATCATTCATAAAATTGTGCATTATGTCTCAATTTTTCACTTTTTTGGATATATTATACTGTATAGTACAAAAAGATAGGATAAAAATAAACCAGTAATATTTCTTTCATTATATATGTTATTTAAATAACTGCATCAATATTTTTACAGCACACATGATTTTTTTACAATACAATACAATACAATACAATACAATTTTATTTAGGTAAGGTACATACATACAATAAATTTTTACAAGGATTGTTTGACTTATAGGTAGAGCTAGTACATACAATGCCTAAAGCCACTATTACGCAAAGCGTTTCGGGCATGATAAACTTAAATGACAAGCTTAATACTAATTGAGCATAATGAGTAGAATGAAAACAAGAAATGAAAACATAGATGAAAAAGCAGCACAAATACAATTATGTCGACAAACAGCGCTCTTTAAAGAAAAAAACAGACATTGGTTGACAATAGAAGGGTAAGGTAGGTTACAGGGAATTTATTAGGTATAGCTTCGCTTTTAACTTAAACTGGTTGAGAGAGGTACAGTCTTTAACATGGTTGGGAAGGTCATTCCACATTCTGGGCCCCTTGATTTGTAGAGCATTTCTAGTTTGATTAAGTCGTACTCTAGGAATATCAAAACTGTATTTATTTCTGGTGTGATGCTCATGGGTTCTGATATAACCTTCTATGAAGCTTTTGAGATCAGGATTGGCATTATAGTTTAGCGTTTAATATATGTATAATACACATGAGAGAATGTGCAGTAACTTAATGTCTAACATATTCAGAGATTTAAGTAGGGGTACCGAGTGATGTCTGGGGCCAGAATTGGATATTGTCCTAATAGCAGCTTTGTGTTGAGTAATTAGAGGACGTAAGTGATTTTGGGTGTAGTAGAGCCCCAAGCACAAATACCATAGTTGAGATATGGATAGATAAGGGAGTAATAGAGAGTCACCAGGGCAGGGCGTGGTACATAATATCTGATCTTAGAAAGAATGCCCACAGTTTTTGAAACTTTTTTTGATATGTTTAGAATGTGTCCCTGGAAATTAAGCTTGTGGTCAATGAGAATGCCAAGGAATTTGCCATCTAATTTGTTACAAATTTGGGTATTGTTTATTTTGAGATTTATTTGATTAGAGGATTTATTGCCAAACAGAATATAGAAGGTTTTGTCAATGTTAAGGGTGAGTTTGTTGGCAGTTAGCCACAGATGGACTTTATTTAGCTCAGTATTTACTGTGGCATTTGGAGCAAGGGGATCAGGACTGGAGTAAATGAAGGTTGTGTCGTCAGCAAATAGAATTGGTTTGAGGTGTTGGGAGGCATTTGGAAGGTCATTAATGTAGATGAGAAAGAGGAGAGGGCCAAGTATGCTGCCCTGGGGAACACCAATGTTGATGGGTAGGGTGGGAGAAATTGTATTATTCACAGAAACATATTGGAGCCTGTCAGTAAGGTAGGATTTGAGGTATTGTAGGGAGTGTCCTCTGACTCCATAATGATGTAATTTAAGAAGAAGGTTTTGGTGGTTGACAGTATCAAAAGCTTTACGCAGGTCCACAAACAACCCAACAGGGAACTCATTTTTATCAAGAGCTGTATGAATCGAGTTAAGCATACTAATAAGTGCATCGTTAGTGCTTTTTTTGGGTCTGAAGCCATATTGGCAAGGGCTAAGTATATTGAGTTTGGCTAGATATGAGTAAAGCTGCTTATAGATTAGTTTTTCAAAATTTTTTGACAAGTTAGGCAGGATAGATATAGGTCTGTAGTTGTTAACATCTGTGAGATTACCACATTTGTGGACAGGCGTTACTCTCGCTTTTTTTAGAATATCTGGGAAGGTTTGGAGTTCAAGTGACTTGTTGAAGAGCAAAGCAATAGCAGGGGCTAAAGATCTGGAGGCTTTTTTGTAAATTAAAGTTGGTATCTCCTCAAGGGCACCAGACTTGGTTTTAAGGGAAAGGATTATCTCATTGACGTCAGTGGAATTAATAGGCTTTAGGTACAGAGACTGTGGATAGTTTCCTGAAAGATAATCATTAATGTCTGTACTGGAAGATGGAATATCATTTGCAAGGGATGAACCAATGGAAGAGAAGAACCTATTGAACTCAATAGCAGAATCAGAGGCTGAAAGCTGACCATCGTTATTAGACAGGAGAGTCGGTTTGTTATTTAAAGACTTCTTTGATCCCAATATTTGAGAAATTGTTCTCCAAGTTTGTTTAATGTTGCTCTTTATTTGGGTAAATTTATCTTCGTAGTATTTAGTTTTGGCTCGTCTAATTATCTTAGACAGCAATAATGAGTAATTCTTTGAGAATTCTTTGGAGACAATTCCTAACCTATACTTCTTCTCAAGGTCATGTTTTTTATTAATAGATTTAAGTATTCCCTTTGTAAGCCAGGGATTGTTAAGCCTTTTGGTTGTGACTTGTTTTGTAAGCATAGGACAGTGGGTATTATAAAGGCTAAGAGCTTTTTGAAGAAAAGATTGCACTGCTAGGTTGATGTCCACTATGTTACCTAACTCGGACTCCCAGTTGACATTATCAGCAGCAGTTATAAAATTGTCTATAGCAGTTTCATTGTGTAGTCTAAAACGTATCACTCTTGACTCAAGAGGTGGTTTGCTAATGTTAGTTAAGAGAAATGTGGGGTAATGATCTGTAGTGCTATCGGTGATTATACCTGAAGTAAGCGGAGAGGTTATGTTTGTCCAGATGTGATCGAGCGTCGTGGCAGTGCTATCAGTGATTCTAGTAGGTCTAGTGATTAAGGGTATGAGGAAGCAGGAATTCATACAGTTGAGGAAGCTAACAGCAGTGGGGTGTTCAGGCTCGCAGAGGTCAATATTAAAGTCCCCTGCGATAATTAGGTGGTTTTTGTTCAGTCTGTTATCAAGTATTAGATTTCTAAGGTTTGAGTTGAATTCGGACACATCAGTGTTAGGAATTCTATAAACTGCACCCACAGTCAGGACAGACTCGGCACCCTTGACTCTGAAGCTGGCAAAGATATACTCCCCATAGCAGTCTCTGGTTCTAATTTCTTTTAAGCATGTTAGTTCTTGGTGGTAGTAAAGAGCAGTGCCACCACCTCTCTGAAGTTGACGACAGTTGTGAATTGCTGAGTAGTTAGGCATGTTAAAGAGCTGAGTAGTATCCTCTTTCAACCATGTTTCAGTAAGTATAATAAAAGAGAATTTGTTGTCAATAGCTTCAATCAAGGCACTAACATCATCGAAGTGTTTACCTAGGGATCTAACGTTCAAATTGATTACAGAGATATTGTGATTATGAGTTAATACATTGTTTACATCATGTGCTGCAAAATATCTGCAATTTAGATCATTAAAGTGATAATTGTCATAGATAGTGGATAAGAGGTTAAGTTCAGGGTCTATACTTGTCTGCATAAAAAAAAGCTGATTGCAGAAAAAACAAGGGAAGAAAGGCAAATAACAAGGTAGAAATAAGCTATAAAATAGGGAAAAAAATGTACACAATACAGAACAAAGCAAACTCAAAAGGGGCTTACAGGGGTACAATGGAGTAAGGGAGTATGGCTAGGCTAGGCAACCTAGGTAATAAATGAGATTAACGAAAAAACATATAAACATGGACTATACAAAACACAAGATATATAAATACAAAACAAAAATATAAACAAGACTAAGCAATACAAAAACAAATTGAGCAAAAATGAAAAATGAAGTAGATTGCTTACAAGTACTCTCAGGTACACTGTAAGTAACAATTTGCAATTTGAGATGCAGGCAAAGCCAGGGGTACAATGGAGTAAGGGAGCATGGCGAGGCTAGGCAACCTAGGTAATAAATGGAATCAAAGAAAAGTTGAATAATAAGCATCGGCAAATTTAAGCTAATGATTATTAACTATAAATAGTTCAGTTATGACTGTATAATTAATAAGACCTGAAGAACTATTTATGCACTCAATTAAATAATTTCAGTAAATGACTAGTTAAGAGTAAGTTAAAAATTAAGTCAGAAAATGAAACAATGAGACTTAGGAAACCTAGCCCCACTAGTTGACAGGGGGTTAATTAAGTTAGTTCACTGGGAGTGATAATGAGCTGAGACAGGCCACATTGGGAGAGGAAAGCGTTGAGGTTCTCTTCTTTAGTAATTGTGAACATTTTGCCCTCTGCGGTTTTTCTCACCTTTATCAGTCCATCTCTAACGAAGCACTGATGAATCGCATCTGGGTTTTTTTGACGGATTTGACGCAGGCGGTAGAGGAGGTGCTGTCTGTTCCTAGTCAAACACTCGTTGATGTATAATCCCTTCCGTTGGGCTACAGCTGTCCGGACTAGATTGGATTTCGTGAACTGGGAAGACAGCTTCAGGCGAATTTTCCGTTGGTTTTGACCTGATGGATTCTTTTTGCCTACTCTGTAGGCAGTAATAACGTCAGATTTGTTTAGAATGAGCTGCAATTTGTCTTTTAAGAGATCCAGAGCTATTTCGACAGTTTTCACCATCATGTTCCACAGGTATATCTTGGGACGACACTATAACAGAGTCTAGCAGCTTTTGCTGGTCTTGTTCATCTTGGGAGACAGAACGCTGGGCTGAAAATGTACTGATACATGCAGTCATTTTGTTGAGAGCTTCCTCCTGTTTTTTAATGGCTTCATCAGTTTTCAGAAGGTTGCTTTCCTCACGGAGATCATTCAAATCATGCTGTAGTTGGTCTTGGCTTGCCTTGCAGTTTCTAATATCCTCACGGAGGAGGGTTATTTCTTGTTGTTGTTGTTGGAGATTAGCGCGGATCGCTAGATTCTCATTTAGAAGACTCAAGATGATAGCATTTTGAGACTCGAGGACTTGGCACAACTTTTTGAATCACTGATTCTCGGCCCAGTTATAGAATTCCGGTGAGGGACCGGAAGCTCGCTTGAGTTGCTTATAGTGGGATGCTAGCATGTCCATAGGAGAGGGTTGAGGGTTTCTCACAGGTGCATTATTTGTTAAAAAAAAATTAGGTTTATTGCTACACACAATGGTGCTACATAGCCTTCCCAGCTTGGTGCCTTCTTTTGATAATTACTTACTGATTGTTACACAGCCAAATTTTGTAACAGGAAGAGGTCTTGGACACAAATTTGTTCCATGCTAAATGTAGAGGAATCAGCTGAGCATTCCTCAAATAAAATAGGCTGCCTCAGCTTATAAGGTAAATAAAATAAGCATTCTTCAAATAAGTAGCTGCCTCACCTCACTGCCTTACTGCTACATAGCCTTCCCACCATGGTGCCTTCTTTTGATATTTACTTGTTCCACACCCAAGTTGTGTAACAGGAAGAGGTCTTGAACCCCTACTTCCCTCTATCTTCTTTAATAGTCCATATAGTCATAATTATAGGTTTAAGTATTCAATAAGAAGTTTTTACCCTAACTTAACATCTTTTGTGCAGGATATTTTCCTTTTATGTCTCACCCAGATTTAATTTCAAAATAAACCCAAACTAAATAAATTAGTAATGGGTATGTATAGCTAAGGTACACCCTTACTACTAGGTGAACAGGGGGCATTTGGTGACAGTAAATGATCCCATCACGCAGGGCTCATCACCTTCTCTCATATTTCATGTTCACCAGTGTTTATTTACTTAATATCTACTGGTATAATATCTTGCTATTATAAAACTAATTCTACTATCATAAAAGACATTTACATCAAGTTTCAAGCAGAGAATGCATATATAACTAACACAAAGGACTCCTCTTCACGAGATTCGCCAACTAATAATCTTTTGTTATATTAAAATCGATCCCAGTGTTATGTAATAGAGAAAAATTGAGTTATATCCAGTTTACGTAAAGCTGCGAGTGCCCGACAGCACACTTAGATCCCAGACCAAACTTACGAAGGTTTTTCGACTTAGTGTAGCTACCTGAATACTGACGTAGCCGCCACGAAGGCGCTAAGAAGGAAAACATTCGTAGCTAAGAAGAAAAACCTTCGTGAATCTGACCCCTGGTCTTTAATTTATATTAAACATCAAATTAAGGTATGGCTCATATGGTCCAGGTCCTGGTCCATGTAAGGGTGTCTGGCACTGAGAAATGGCGGCTGGCTCTGTTATAGCGTCTGTTGGCCAGCCAGCACATGCAAGATGTCACAGGCTATGTATGTGGGGAAATCTGGTTCTAGTTTAATACTAATAAAATGTATAATTCTATAAACGCAAAATAAAGATTAAATCTTAGATAGCTCGAAGGACCAGAATGCGTTGTTAAATGAGAGAACCAGTGACTTATGGATCTCTAAGATTATATGTAATTATGTTCTATTAAGCAATGACTGTAAATTCTATGCATGCTAGAACCAGCTTCCCATGTCACATTTTGGGGTGGGGGTCTTCTATGAGGTTAGTCTATGTGTAACATATATTGTGTAATAATAATAATAATGATAATATGCACACACATAGATAAAGATAAATAAAAGGTAATGCAAAAAATACTACTGAATATTAAAATTCAAATCATGAATCTGATAAATATGCGATAATTAGAAATGCTTGACTCTCAGTAATTAAATTCTACTATCTAAAATGAAAACTATTTAATCTCAGCTGTGACAGAGGGACGTAGGTGTAGTCCAATCTCTACAACAGTCTGGAAACAGCTTAAGATAGTGATACTTGGAACACGTGAGTATATGGCAGTCACACGCTTCCTCAGTGGTGTTGCACCAGGGTGGGGTTTATTTTATCGGCTGCAGCATTACGACAGGGCACCTACATGAACATATTTAAGAGCTCGTTAAATAGATGAAAAGAGGTAAAAATGCCTGCCGAACTGGTGTCCGTGATTCTGGAAAGCTGCGTTCTCAATCTGAAGCCCGATGATGTACGGATGCTTGCTAGATTGTAAGATTTGTAGATTGTAAGATTTGTAGGGACCGCTTCAGAACACCGTACTGCTAGTTGATGGAAATTGGCGAGTCTCCTTCCTTCCGAACGCATGCGCATAGCTCCTAGTAGGGGCTCGAGCATAAATTAGATTTATTTATTACAGCTATATAGGTAAGGAAGTGTTTATAAATACTTTGTGTGGTGATGTTTAATTCTCACAGTGCAGGTCAGTTAATGTAGACTGCACAAATAAAACGAAAATCTTTTGTAGGTGGAAATGATTTTAGATTATGATATTATTTACTAGAACAGCTATCAAGCTGGGTAAAGGAATTCCAGTAAACTTTTGTATACTAAATAAAGTAAACCTATTAGTAAATAATTATCCTTAATAAAGGAAAGTAAATGGTTAGACTTCTATTAGATCTACAGATATGTGGAAATTTATTCTCAGTGGGTGACTGACGTAACTGCACAATTCTAGGAGAAATTACATGATGTTCCACATCCTAATGCAATGAATTCTGTGATACTAAACTACGAATTAGTAGTGTTAATTAACTTTAACAATTAGTACAGGAAATACATCCCATTGTACTAAGGATTAGTAAATGAGTATTAAATAATAATGAAGCCTAATACAGGAAATACATCCTATTGTATTAGGGATGAGAATAATTGCTGGAATTTTCCAACAATGTATGTGGCTAGCTCTACTGATGTCCCATGATGATGATGTCCTACTGAAGATGACAGGGTTACTGTCATATGAATGGGCCATAACACTGGCACTAACATATAAAGTATAGGTGTGACTGGTGAAAATAAGTGTAATAATGAGTAAAGGCTAGGCTTACCCTATTTTTGGGCTGTTCCTGCTAATAACCGGCTTACCTATCTAATATTTAATAGTGATCACTAATTAAAACATGTTGGGAAACAACTTATTAAAATAAAACATGTGGGGAAACAACTAATTAAAATAAAACATGTGGGGATTGAAGGGTACTTAGCTCTTCCCAATGTTAATGAGATCTCTGTGGCTTAATCATGGTTGGGAGATCAGTTTTGCGACCTTTGACATGGGCATATCGGATCTCTGGGAACTGTTCTCTGTTTGTTTGGGGACACAAACTCCATGACTGGTTGCCTCAGGAGAGGCGTCTCTCTCGGTTCCAATATTCGCTGACTTTATTTCACAATAGCAAGGTAGCCTGTAGTTTTATTGATAATTATCTAAGAATCAGTCATAGTAAATGCTTCATTATTAAGTTTAATGTTTAAACTGGGGGGGGTTAAAGAAATGAGATGTGTAATATATGTTTTGATAACTTCACAGAATCTCCCAATTCTCTTTAAACTTTTACTGTCTAACGAATGCAAATATTATAACCAGGACCTAGATTCAGGAAGCTCTGTGTATTTCTTCGTAAGTGGGTTTGCTACGAAGGTTCCTAAGTGCGCCCTAAGAAGATGCTTAGGTGCGATTCAATAAGGTCCACTTAGGAAGAAAATTGTTGGTTCACCTGCGTGCCGATAGAGGTCACTACTGTGTTTCGTTTGGTCAATCAGAGAGCAGCAACATTCTTCATATTGAAGATTTAGCGCTGGCTTATCGGAGCTCTACTGCCTCCTATTTACGTCAAATTTTCTTATAAAATTAGTATATTTCGAAGTAAAACAATGTTTTTTTCAACTTCTACAGCCAAGACCGACATTTTAGTAAACAAATATGTTACATTTGTTGTTTACCTACGTAATTCTAAGAGATACTGTGTAGCTGTCCTTGTTGCTCGGAAGATGCGCTGACAATTATTGTATATATTTACTGAATTTACCCAAGGGCCACTAACTATCTAGTGACCTTGAAGAGGACAGAAAGCCGGCGGCTTGTTAAAGGGCCCGCCAATTGTCTTAATGATCTTTTTTAGCTGGAATTTGGCATTTACGGCTTCAGCGGGTAGGCGGTTCCATGGGTTTATAGCCCTCTTGGTGGAAAAAAAAACATCTGTTTTCAGTCCTACTTGAGAGAACATACTCTCCAACACTATATCTGTGATTGTCCTGTTATCAGTGACTTCATACCAAATGGTATGAGGTATTTTGAGCTCTGTAATTACTTCATACACTCAGGAATATTGGAAGATATTCTTGTGCTGCACCCAGATTTTGCCAGTGGAGGCTAATAGATCAGCATCAAGTATTTTGTTCTCTCCTAATTCCATGTATGACTGGCCATCCTGTGAGGTGAGGATGTTGGGTGAGCTTGTAGCTGGTTTTTGATCTACACTGTGTGGTCCTTTAGACAGAATAGGGAAGCAGCGCATTGCTGTGTATACCTTAACATGTTTAAAAATACATTGTTTGAGAGGAGTTTTGTAGAAACTGGTAAGAGTAATTATAATATAATGTTTCCATGATTCAGTGCTTACCTCTTGTGAAAATTGCTTAGAGTTGTTTAGTCAGAGTTGATTTGTTTTTTGTATTGAGGCTGGTATTTTCTAAACTGATTCCATGTACAGTATGTCTAACCATCTTGTGAGATGGGAGTATTAGATAAACTTATAGCTAGTTTTTTATCTACACTGTGTAATATTCCATATAGAATAGGGTAGCAGCACATTGTTGTGTATACCTAATCTTCTTAATAAAAAAAAATCAGTAATAAAGATTTTAAATTATAGTTTGTATTATTACAAATACAGTACTGTATTATCCTTATTAAATCATGTTGACCATGGATCATTAAGATCTCATGTTGATATGTAATACAAGTCATATTTCTTTTGAACTGCTAATCCATGCTAATCATTCATTAAATTGTGCATTATGTCTCAAATTTTCACTTCCTTGGATATACTGTACAGTACAAAAAGATAGGATAAAAATAAACCAGTAATATTTCTTTTATTATATTTTTCATTTAAATAACTGCATCAATACTTTTACAGCTGACAGGATTTGTTTTCCCATACAGGTGCATTATTTGTTAAAAAAATTTGGTTTATTGTTACACACAATGGTGCTACATAGCCTTCCCAGCTTGGTGCCTTCTTTTAATACTTACTGATTAAAAAATAAATAATAAATACATTTTATTCAGGAAAAGTACATACAGTTGATTTACAAACATAATGTTGGATTTATAGGCAGAGCTAGTACATACAATACCTAAAGCCACTAATACTCATAGCATTTCCGGCAAGGTGTGGGGGGAAAAAAACACAGACTAAAACTTAATAGTAATCGGGATTAGGTATAAATTGTGTTGAAAGAAGAAATAAAAAATACAAAAAAGGGGGTTAACATAGCATAAATCAGCAATTGCACATGTTGGTGAACAGCGTTGTTTAAAAAATAGCAAGACATGGGTTGACATTTAGGAGGTAAGTTAGGTTACATGGAGTTAATTAGGCAGTACTTGGTTTAACTCTTAAACTGGTTGAGAGAGGTACAGCCTTTGACATGATTCGGGAGGTCATTCCACATTCTGGGTCCCTTGATTTGTAGAGCACTTCTAGTTTGGTTACACACAGCCAAATTGAGTAACAGGAAGAGATCTTGGACACAAATTTGTTCCATGCTAAATGTAGAGGAATCAGCTGAGTATTCCTCAAATAAAATAAGTTGCCTCAGCTTATAAGGGAAATAAAATAAGCATTTCTCAAATAAGTAGCTGCCTCACCTCACTGCCTTACTGCTACATAGCCTTCCCGGCATGGTGCCTTCTTTTGATAATTACTTGTTCCACACCCAAATTGTATAACTTGAAGAGGTCTTGGACCCCTACTTCTCTCTCTCTTTTTTAATAATCTATATAGTCATAATTATAGCTTTAAGTATTCGATGAATAAAGTTTTTGACATTTTTACCCTTTTCCTTACCTAACATCATTTGTGCAGCATATTTTTATTTTATGTCTCACCCAGATTTAATTTCAAAATAAAACCCAACTAAATAAATTAGAAATGGGTATGTATAGCTAAGGTACACCCTTACTACTAGGTGAACAGGGGCATTTGGTGATAGTAAATGATCCCATCAGGCAGGGCTCATCACCTTCTCTCATATTTCATGTTCACCAGTGTTTATTTACTTAATAACTACTGGTATAATATCTTGCTATTATAAAACTAATTCTACTATCATCAAACACATATTTACTTCAAGTTTCAAGCAGAGAATACATATATAACTAACACGAAGAACTCCTCTCCACTAGATTCACCAGCTATAATATTTTGGTCATGTTCCAATATCATAAATTGATCCCAGTGTTATGTAGTAGAGAAAAAATGACTTATATCCAGTTTACGTAAAGCTACGAGTGGTCGAAACCACACTTAAATCCCGGAATGAACTTACGAAGGTTTTTCCACTTAGGGTAGTTAATTGAATACGGACGTAGCCGCCACGAAGGCGCTAAGACGGAAAACGCTCTTAGCTAAGAGGAAAAACCTTCGTAAGTACCTTCCTGAATCCGGCCCCAGGTTTGCTGGCTATATTGAATTAGTAGTGTTTAGTATCTGTATGTTATGTGTAGGATTTCCGACATAACTCCAGGGGGGGGGGGGGGGAGGCAAAATACAGGTCGAAGTAATTAGTGAAATATGTGACAAGAACTGTCCCCTCCCTGAGGAGAACCACAGAGATCGAACTCGCTCCTAGTCAAAATTGGGTGTGGGAGTCCGTAGATTGGGACGGGTGTCGCCAGGGGTGGGGGGGGGGGGGGACATTGTGGGTCACAGGGGTTAAATGAATGGGATGTTGTGGGTCATGTAGGAAGAATGTGTGTGTGTAGGCGTATGGTGGGATAAGTAATGGGGAGTATTGTTGGAAAAAAGCTTACTCTATTAATTGATTGATATTTAATTAATAGATTAATTTAAATTAATCGAAGGACCACCATATTTTGACTAAAAAGGGAACCAGATAAAGTTAAATTATAAGGACTGAAATACCAGTGCCTGTTGATAAGGAAACTATTAAAGGTTATTCTTTAAATTTCAATGGACTGTATAATATTAATGTTCGAGAATAAACTTTCCATCCTTCACAAAATAGGGGGTTAATACCAGAAGTAATTTACTTCCAGTACGCTTCATCGAGGCTGGTTCTTCCTCGAATAAAATGAGTAATTTGTACTAAATAACATGTACATAAACATTAGATAAATTGATTAATGGTAAGAAGATTATATGTTGATTAAACAAGAAATTATTCTCATTTGACTTCAATGAGGCTATCAAATTACGTTAGATATCCCAAATCAAATAAGTAAGTAATTATCAAAAGAAGGCACCAAACCGGGAAGGCTATGTAGCACCATCAAATACGCAAAATAATCAGAGGGCGCTAAATATCACCAAGGATGCCAATACGAGAACAAAAACGCATAAGGCGAACGATATCAAAAGTATCCGAGTCACCAAGAATTCTATCGAGGGACAGGTGACCGCGAGGGGCGGTCGGAAAGCAAGACACACGCTCGTCCTGGAAGTCAGGACATTCAAGAAGGACATGCACGACCGTAAGAGGGACAATGCAACTAGGACAATAAGGAGCAGGGCGGCGCTCCATCAAGTGACCATGGGTTAAGCGAGTATGGCCAATATGCAACCTCGCTAGAGCTGTTTCCCACCGCCGGTTACGGTGGAAGGAGGACGGCCACGAGGAAACACAACATTTAAGAGTACGTAGCTTGTTACCAGTAACAGACAACCAAGAAGCCTGCCAACGGGTAAGGACTGAGGAATGGATAACCGGGTAAAAGTCGGAATACGGAATGCCTTTACGAGAGATGGGACAAGAGCGGACAGCTTCCTTAGCGGCAGCATCCGCACGCTCATTTAAAGACACGCCAATATGGCTGGGAACCCAACAAAACTCAACCGACTTAAATTTACTGTGAACGAGAAACAGCCAATGCTGGATCTCGACAACTACCGGATGAACTGGATTAAAGCACCCGAGAGCCATGAGGGCACTACGAGAGTCAACAACAACCACAAAGGAAGACTGACAACGAGAAAGCAGGAGACGAAGAGCATAGAGAATAGCATAAAGTTCCGCTGTAAAGATGCTAGTCTCCGGAGGCAAGCGACACATATAAGTGCGATCAGGAAAAACAACAGAGTAGCCAACACCGTCCGCTGACTTAGACCCATCGGTGAAGACAGAAACGGAGCGGGAGTGAGAAGAAAAGTGCTCGAGGAAAAGGCGTTTTAGAACTGTAGGAGGGGTAAAAGCTTTAGTGATACGAGTCAAGGATGTACAAAACCGCGGAAGAGGGACCCTCCACGGGGGCAAAGAAGGAACAACACGAGGAGAAACATCAGAAATACGAACGGAAAGAGAATCCTGCAGGCGAGATAACCGGACAGAAAGAGGGAGGTGGTGAAGAGGAACAGGAACCGCAGGAGGGGTAAAAGTTAAAGCACGACAGAGACGAGAGGAAGGATGTTGCAAGGACCGCGCAAGATAGCGAAGACAGTAGCGATCACGGCGGTCCTGGAGAGACAGGAAGCCAGTGTCAACACACAAGCTAAGGACGGGAGTCGAACGAAAGGCACCAGAACTGAGGCGCAACCCAGCATGGTGCAAAGCATCAAGACGGCGAAGAGTAGAAGGAGAAGCAGACGAGTAAGCAGGGCAACCATAATCGAGCTTAGACAGGACGAGAGAGGAATGTAAAGCAAGGAGAGTGCGCCTATCTGCCCCCCAAGAAGTATGGGACAAGACCCGAAGGAGGGTAAGGGACTTAGAGCACTCAACACGGAGGTAAGAGATATGGGGAGACCAAGACAAACGAGTGTCAAGGAATAACCCCAAAAGCTTTGCGGAATCTTTGTATTCAAGGGGATAACCATAAAGTGACAAAGAGGGACGAAGAACAACCCGTTTCCGCGTAAAAGTCATGGCACAAGTCTTAGAAGTAGAGAACTTGAAGCCATGACCTGTGGCCCAAGACGACACGGCATCAATCGCAAGTTGAAGCCGGCGTTGAAGGAGAGGCGAATCATCACCCTGACAACAAAGGGTAAGATCATCGACATAGAGAGCGGAGAAGACACCAGAAGGAAGAGAGGAAAGAAGACCATTGAGGGCAACCAGAAAAAGAGTAGTGCTCAGAACACTACCCTGGGGCACACCTTCGTATTGCTGAAAAGAGGGAGAGAGAGCGGTACCAAGGCGCACCCGAAAGGAACGACGAGAGAGGAAGCTGCGGAGAAAGAGAGGGAGATGACCACGAAGGCCAAAAGAATGAAGTTGAGATAGGATATGATAACGCCAAGTGGTGTCGTAAGCCTTTTCTAGGTCAAAAAGGACGGCAACAACGGAGGTCTTCGCAGCAAAAGCAGTACGTATATAGACCTCCAAGTTCACCAGGACATCTGTCGTGCTGCGGCACTTGCGGAAACCAAATTGAGAAGGGGAGAGGAGGTGATGGTGTTCCAGGAACCACATCAGACGAACGTTAACCATACGTTCAAAGAGTTTGCAGACACAACTTGTGAGAGCAATAGGGCGAAAGTCCTTAGGGGAAGTACCCAGAGACCCCGGTTTGCGAACAGGGAGGACAACGGCATCGAGCCAGTCCTCAGGGACTGACGACGACTCCCAGATCCGATTATACAGACTCAGTAAATACTGAGACGTGCTCGGAGGGAGATGGCGAAGCATCTCATAATGAATACCATCGGAGCCCGCCGCCGTAGAACCGCAGAGGGCCAGGGCAGAACGAAGTTCAGAGAGAGAGAAGGGATCATTATAGGGAAGCTGAAGATGAGTGCAGAAATCTAAAGGACGAGACTCAAGGACAGGTTTACGAAGAAGGAAAGATTGGGGAAGATGAAGACCAGAGCTAACAGAAGAAAAGTGGGAACCCAGTTCGGAAGCGACCTGCAACGGGTCCGCCACAAGAGTATCATGGAGGTGAAGGACCGGTGAAACATCGGGAACGAACTTACCCGCTATCTTGCGGATACACTTCCAGATCTGGGCCAGAGGGGTTTCGGACGTAATTGTCGAGACATAAGATGCCCAACATTCACGTTTAGCCGTACGGATGGCCCTACGGGCCACCGCACTCGCTTTCCGAAAGAAAAGAAAAGAATCGGTCGTCTGCCTACGGCGGTGCTTCTTCCAGGCTGCACGCTTACAGCGGACAGCCCGAGCACAGTCCGCATTCCACCAGGGAACGCACTTCCGTGGACCCCGAGAGGAAGAGCGAGGAATAGAGCGGAGGGCAGCGTCGAAGACAGTGTCACGAAAAAGGAGGAGAGCGCGAGAGAGGGGCAGAAGGGAGAGGTCAGAGAGAGTAGCACTGAGGGAAAATAGGGTCCAGTCCGCCTTAGCAAACTGCCACCTAGGGAAAGAGAGGGAAGGGCGAAAAGAGAAAAAGGAAACAAGGATGGGGAAATGATCACTTCCATGGAGGTCATCAAGAACCTGCCATGTGAAATCTAAGTAAAGAGAAGAAGAGCAGAGAGAAAGATCAAGACAAGAAAGGGTACGAGTTCGAGAGTCCAAATGAGTGGGCTCACCAGAATTCAGAAGAGACAGGGAAGAAGAGAGGAGAAACGGCTCAAGGAGGCGACCCCGGGTATTCGTCAGAACGTCACCCCAAAGAGAATGACGACAATTGAAGTCACCCAGCAGGAGTACAGGCTCCGGCAAGGAGTCTAGGAGGTGTTTCAAATCAGGAAGAGAGAGCGGGACACTCGGGGGGAGATAAATGGAACAAACTGTGTACCATTTCCCCACAAAGATACGAGCAGCAGAACAATGGAGAGGCGAAGGAAAAAGTAAAGGAACAAAGGGAACATCAGCCCGAATCAAGAGAGCAGAAGAATTAGAAGCCCCAGCAATGGCTGGGGGGGGGGGAGAGAAAGGAATAGCCACGAAAACGACCAGGACGAGCACCAAGCATCGGCTCCTGGAGACAGACACAAAGGGGCGAAAACCGCGAAACCAGAAGTTGGAGTTCGAGGAAATTGGCGTAATAACCTCGAACGTTCCATTGAAGAATGGACAACGACGAGAAGAGAAAGGACAAAAACAGAGAACAAGGAAGAAACAAAGGCGAAAGACCAACAGAGCACGTTAAAGAATATCAGGGTCGGGATCAGGGTCAGCAAAGTCAGGGTTAGGGGGCATGGGTAAACTGAGCAAAGACGGAGGGAAGGAAACGGGAGAACAGATCAGAGGTGGGCGGGCAGGGTCCGGAGGAGGAGGAGGAGGAGGAGGAGACAACGGAGAGGAGCAGTCAAGGACAGCAGCAGGAAGAGGGGGAGTAGAAAGAGAGGAGCGCACCCCAGCAAGAGCAGCAACCGAAAGGGAAGCAGGGGCCAAAGAAACCTCCATAGCGGGAACAGGGGGCGCAAGCACTGAAACGGGAGTGGAAGGAGCAACAGAGCCAGAAGGAGGAGCTGAGGAAGAAAGCGAAGCCTTCTTACCCGCCGGGGAAGAGGAAGGAGAGGAGCCAGGCTTACGCTTCTGACTTAAAGAGACCGGTGTCCCAGCAACTACGTACCGGGCAACGGATTCCAGTGTCTCAACAGGAGAAGCCGAACGAGAGCACACACGACGGCCGTTAGGAGAGCGATGGACATCCGCCCGCACCGACAGGCGGCGGGGAGAGCCGATAGATGGAGGAAGAGGATGGGAAGGAGGATCGGAGGGGGACGAGGAAGGAGACACAGAAGACACGACAGACCGGGTAGAAGGAAGGGGAACCCCAGACAGAGGACCAGGAGGAGGATCCTTCGGGAGAGAACCCAAAGGGACAGAGGAGGGGGCAGTGGGCGCATCAGGGTCCAAGGCCAGGAAACGGTTGCGAGTCTGAGGAAGGCGGGAAGGACGAGGAGAGGAAGAGCGCAACACGCGAGCATAAGAGATATTAGCATAAGGCGGGAGCCGGCGAACCTGGCGCCTCGCCTCAGGAAAAGATAAACGCTCCCGGTGCTTCAAGTTGAGGACGGCTGCCTCAAGCTTGTAATGGACACACGCACGGGAGAAGGTAGGATGGGCCTCACCGCAGTTGAGGCAACGAGCCTGGGGAGAAGCGCACTCCGACTTAGAGTGACCTTCGCCACCACACACAGGACAGAGAGAGACAGTCCCGGAGCAGCGGAGGGCACCATGCCCAAACCTCCAGCACTTGTTGCAGAGCCGAGGAGAAGGAATGTACTCCTGGACAGAGCACCTGGCACCAGCAAGAATGACAGAGGGTGGAAGGGTCCTACCATCAAAGGTAATCTTCACAACCCGGAGGGGTTGACGGCGACTACCACGAGGGGGACGAGTAAACGTGTCCACCTGGAGAATAGAATGGCCCTGGGCAGCGAGGATATGTCGAATATCGTCGTGGCAGTCGCGTAGGTCCCGAACACCGGTCGCAACATGGGGCGGGAGCAAAATAGTGCCAACACTGGCATTCAACTGAACGTTCTTCGAGACCCGAACGGGGGTCTCGCCAAGGCAGGATAAGGCAGCCAAGCGGGAAGCAGCATCCTGAGAAGGAGCAGCAACGACACGCGTACCGAGACGAGTGGGGTTAAAAGTAATGGAGGCATCCACGGAATCAATGAGATGTCGATGAAGGGAGAAATCGTCAGGAGGCGCAGAATCAAGAGGGAGGAGATCAAAATATTTGGCCCACGAAGCGGGACCAAACAAGGCTTGATAGGTAGCAGAACTGGAAGGAATCGAGCGAGGGCGGCCGTGACGAGAACGGCGGTGAGAACCCCCAGAGAGAGAGGGGTTAAAAGGCGCAGTAGTTACAACTAGAGAAGGAGCCGCGCCAGGGGACGAGGTAGTCACCACTGGGGGCTTGGGGCTCGACCCAACCACAGAGGAGGGAGGGGAGCCAGGGGAAGGAGTCAGAGAGGCCAAAGGAGGAGCAAGGTCGGGGCCCAATGCAGCGGAGGCTACAGAGCCCGGTCTTCCAATACGGACCGACTCGGGGGCTTGGTCGCCCACCCCACGAGCCTGAAAAGGTAAGCCAGAAGCAGCCGAAACAGGGGTTATCATCTTGACGAAATTACGAATTCACTCACGAATGTGCCCCCACACCCACCATGGAGCCACAATTAGAGGCAGGACACCCAACAAGAAGCTATCGCCGATCTTGTCGGGGCCTCCTAGGGGTGCGTCGTGAGTATACGCCCCACAAACGCCACCTTAAGAAACCGACAGTCCGTCGAGATCGGGTTCAGTGACGAAGTGGGGATTGACAATAAAAGGTTCCCCTCGCTCTCGACGTCGGGTACTGCAGTTCTACGGGTGCAAGAGTATGCCTCCTCAAGCACCCGGGCGTCAAAGTAGAAGAAGTCCAAGGGAAGAACCAGAACGAGCAAAAGGTCGGCAGGAAACGGCAAGCAGATAGGAGAAGAGGGGGGAGAAAAACGAAACAGAAGGAAAAGGAAAAGATGCCCAGCAGAATTGGAGAGGACGGCAGCAAGAGCACAAGGCTAGAAATGGACAGAGGACTGTCCCAAGGAGCATCACACTCCGGCAGCCGCCCACTAAGCCCCCAGACGGCGACAACGAGCTGAGCGGGGAGGGGGCCAAATCAAATAAACTAAATATCCTTGACTGATAATCAATTCTAGATTTCACTCAATCAAAGAAAGTAATTGAAAAGGGTTCAGCTGCTTAGCTGTAATAGTGAACGGTGAGGTAGAGGTGCAATGGCCTCGTCTGCTACTTGCTGCAACATGTAAGCTCGAGCATGGTGTGGGAATGAGAGGACCACGACCACTTTCAACACAAGCTGAAATTTCAACTAAATATACCAATTGTTTACACCTACTATCTAGTATCCTCACTATGCCATAGAAGGAATAAAATTAATTCCTTATGGACGTACTAATTGTTTGGGGAGGTCGAGTGGCGTAACGATGGACAGTGCACAGTAAAAAGATATATATATAGAGAGATCTCATGATATAACTAATACTAAGCCACTTAACCTGTTGGTTGTCCACCGAAGCAATCCTAGATTGCTACTGGAGCAATTGCACGCTCCTAGGCTGATTAACTGCAAGGGCCTAACGTAGAATTGATGAAAATTCGACTCTTCCGGGACGCACGATGCGATTGTTGGCATCGCTAGCTCGTGGCGAATGCTCAAGCCGAATGGCATCTCTCCGCCTCCCTCCCTCAGCCCATCTCACGCATTCACAACAGAATTTAATAATCACGGATAATTTTTTTCCGTGTAATTACTGATGTAATGCATTAATGAGAACAGAGTGGCAATTGTAGGATATTAAATAAGATCATATTCTCATTAAATGGTGTTAATCGAGAAATGGAGAGAAATTTTATTTCCTCCATCGCATTCATACGTAACAGATATATCTGTTACTTGATAATAATCTCAGTTAATAACTCTCGGTTTTGGCTTATTGGGAGTTATATCATCCGTAGTTAATTATTGCATGGAATACTGTATATTTAGAGAACCACATTCAATTCTCTAACATACTGGTAATAAATATGTTTAAATGGACATTATCTGACGCAATCCTGCCTCTCGATGTCGTGAGAATATTAGCAATCTGCTTAGATAAAGAAATATTAATTTATGTTAGCACTACAGTTAGAATTAATAATTACTATACTTAGTATACAATAATGATGTATTATAATACAATGGTAGTGTGTCAGTGTTGGAAATTTCCAACACAACTCCGGGGGGAAAAACTCTGGTCGCAGTTCAATGTTAAGTACTGACATACCTATCTCGAAGTTAATTTATTGTTAGTATGTTAGTACACACATAACGGATGTCCCGTTATGTCAAGGACAGATAAGACTTTAAATCTTGTAGAGAAACTCATGTTAAATGTAAAACATGGAACTGTGAATCATCTAAAGTTAATAACTACTAAAGCCTACAATGTACTCCATGACTGGTGTCGCGATGACTGTTACGGCCCTACTGGGGCGTAACCGGGTTCTTTTCTGGTGTTATTAGAATTTGGGAATCCGGCCCCAAGTTAGTAGTGGCTTTCAAGGGGGTGTGTTCCGTAACGTAAGTTTAATTAAAGGGGAAGAGATACAAATGCACTGCTTTATATATATAATCACCACCACCATAAATAAATATATAAACCGTCACACGGGGGTTATAAATACACAAATGTACAATGACTTGTCTTCCTTTGAAGACTCAGGATGCTCCTCGGTGCTCACGATGAGTAGCCCTGGTTCTCTTCTTTGGCCCACGATGAATCCTCTGATTCTCTCGGCGAATCTACCCTGGCCACAGGCCAGCCAAATCACAGTCCCACTGGGTGCTACGTCGTAGAGGCCTTCAACTACCATATTGACGTTAGCTTTGTTTCTAGTCTTAGGTTCAGTATTTTAGTCCATCTGGGAGTTCAGCCTGTAGCTGGCAGGTTCCGATCAGCTCTGCTGTGTAGGCCACTCCACGACCGATACTAGGGTTGCGAGCCCTAGACAGGAGCCTCGTGTGATTCCGCTGATCACTCTCCTCTCTCAGCACCACAGTGGCTAGTCTCTTCCACCAGCTAACCCCGGATAAGACGATTCCTGGTACTGCCATGTCACAGGCAGGCTAACACTCTCAACAGTGTTCGTCCGGGGGTGACTCACAGCTTCTTCAGAGCAAACTTGTGGAGAGACCTTGGCTGCCTTGGGTAGACTGATCCATCGTCCAATACAGCAGTCCCAGGTCGACTCTGTAATCAGACACGTCATTAGTACTGGGACTAGGGAACCTCACTTGCAAGCTTAGACACAAACGTCCACCTCTCTACTCCATAGATGGCGTTGCTGTCTAAGCGCCACCTCACCAGAGAACAGCAGCGGCTATGTTACGAGCTGATTAAGACGGGAATCCAGCACCTGTGGCCGGTATATCCCGTTCTCACTAGATGGCGTTGTCCATTTGGAGTGGGTTTCGGGAGCGGAATCACAGATGGCGTTGTCGTCACTGCTCCATGCTACGACACTGGACTCAGGTCCGTAACAATGACATGTAACGGATATGTTACTAAGTCTTAAAGTTTTGTAAACTCACAGATGCTCTAGATGGAATAATGTTATAGTTGATAGCCTACACAAACAAATTAATGATTAAATCATACAATTTATGGTAACTGAGAATCCACCTTGAGGTGAATGTCTTGGGTCATTGTGACTTGTAGCTTATTTGTTACTAGACATCACAACACAGCATCATCACGATTACTCAAATTGGATGGTAAATTATTTGCTCTCAGTCAGAGCTATAACAGGCTTGTAGTTTCCGTTTACATTGTTGAGCAGCTGCTCTAGGTGGACGGGTGCTCGGTAGATCAGAATTGTTGTCCTCGGAAACTGTAGGTGAAGTTGGTTCTGTTAAACACTCTCGTTCTGCTAATTTGAGAGGTACCAATTTCTCTAATGTTTTTAGGGTAGTAGTGTCTCGGCACAAAACCCGTACTACTCTCAGGATGCCTTGGTGATCTGGGTGGATAGAGACAATTTTGCCTATAGGCCATTCTGACCTGGGTCCATCACTGTCAATCAGTACTAGGTCTCCTGGTTTGAGTTGAACTTTTTTATAGGGGCTCCAAGCTCCATAGTGGTACTCTCGTAGAGCTGTAAGGTACTCTCGAGTCCACACCTCATTCCACCTTTCAATTACTCTCGAGAGATGTTGGTAACTTTCCACTAAATCACTGCTAGTCACATGGGAAGGGTCAACGGGATCCTCTTCTGCCAAACGTATCAGAGGGCTCAGCAGGCCTCCATGTATTAAATGTGAGGGACTGAGGCTTCTCTCTGTGAGAAGTCATCTGATAGGTAAGATAAGGGGCGGTTGTTGACTCGCGCCTCAATTTCTACGACGAGTGTTTGGAGTTCAGAGAAACTAATTTTCTGTCGATGTACGGTCTTCCTTAAACATTTCTTGACAGTCCCTATCATACGTTCATAGAACCCACCTTGCCTGGGTGCTCTGGGAACTATAAATTTCCAGTGGCATTGTCTCTGCATGACAGACTGCACTTCTGGATGATTCCATATCTCTCGTAGGCAGGCTTCTCCTGCCACAAAATTTGAATCATTATCAGATATCATTGGTTTGGGACAGGATCTGCGAGCTGCAAATCTACGAAAGGCTTGGATGAAGGCTTCGGCACTCATGTCAGAAGTCACTTCTAGATGTACGCCTCGTGTGATTGCACACATGCAGAGGCAAATATAAGCTTTCACTGGTATCTTATCTGGAGTGCCAGTGAGAAGCAAGGCTCCTGTGTAATCGACACCAGTGGTCTCAAAGGGACGAAGATGGACTACTCTCTCCTTAGGGAGTGGTGGAGGTCCTGGGTAAGGACACACTCGAGTTTCGTATCTTTTGCAGATTACACAGAACTTAATGAGTGATTTGACAGTTTGACGACCTTGGGGAAGCCAATATTTCTGTCTCAAGTCGGCGAGAGTGTCCAACACTCCACCATGCAAAGTACCATATTGATGATGATGTAAAACTAGAAGTTTTGTAATAATGTCGTGACGTGGTAGAAGGATCGGATTCTTTGTATCCAAATCAATTTCTGCATGAAGCAGACGTCCTCCACACCTTAATATATTATGAGTGTTGGTATCGAACCAGATACCTAGAAACTTGGTTAATTTATCTGGAAGATTTTCATATTCACTTCCATACGTCTCTTGTTTTACACGTTTGATCCAGTAGAAGATAGGATTGGGAAACTTATGCCTGATTCCTATCTTAGCAAGAAAATCAAACACATGTGCTGTCACTCTTAATAACTTACTCAAGTTGGAATAATTGTGAGGATTAATAGCTAAGATTCGGTGAGGTTCTGGTTCTTTCATGGGAGTAGTGATATTGGTCACTATGACTTGTGGCTTTTGTTTGGGCCACTGACCACTAACAAGCCATGAAGGTCAATTAAACCACATCGAAGACTTGATTAGCTGTTTTAATGTTAAACCTCTTGACAAGTAATCTGCAGGATTGTCCTTAGTGAGTACATGTCTGAATTTATATTCAGCAGATAATTCATGAATTTCCCTAACACGATTACTAACGCAGGGAGTTTTATTGTTATTATTTCTTACCCATTGTAAGACTGCCTCATTGTCTGACCACACTACGATTTCACCAAAGTGAATATTATTGAGTGTCTTGGCCAGGCAATGAGCCAATCGTACTCTCACCAGCAATGCAGTTAACTCCATTTGAGGTAAAGATTTCTTCTTGATTGGAGCAACTCTTGCTTTAGATGTGAGTAAAAATGATTGTACATTATTGACTAAGCAGGCTGCAGCGCCATATACTTTGCCAGAGGCATCGCAAAAGACGTGTAAATTTGTGGGTAAGTTTTGTCCTGAAGCATTACGAGGAAATTTCAAAACACCTAATTGATTGAAATCCGGTACGGGTATTTGCCATTTATCTTGCAACTCAATTGGCAATGGATCATCCCATCCCATATGTTTCTGCCAGCATTCCGGCATGAGGAGTTTGCCCCTTATTAAAATAGGACTAAGTAAGCCCAAAGGGTCAAATGGTTGACTGACATACGAGAGTAATTTTCTCATGGAAAGGGTTGAATTATTGGTTTGTACTGACTTGACATTCATCTCGCCAGTAACTGTGTTTCATTCCACGCCCAGAACTTTTAATTGATTAGGCACCTGATAACCCGGAAATTCTTTCTCGATTATTTGCTTTAATGATTTATATTGTTTGAGGCCCATGATTGTAGTGGCATATTGGCTCCTAACAACTCATGGTTAGCCTCATGGTAGATTTCTACCAATTTGGATTTGTCATTAGTAGTTCCCTGGAAATTATCAATATACAAGTTGTCACTGATCTCCGTTTTATAAGGGCTATTTGACTTCTTCAAATGTGTATCTAATGTGGCTTGAAGTAGAAACAGTGAAGAAGTCGCACTGAATAGCACAGAGGCAAACCGATAGGTTACGACATCACTGTCAGGATCCAGTGGGTCCTTAATCCAGAGAAATTTTGATGTAATTACGATCCTCCTCTTGTAAGCCTACTCTAAGGAAAGCCTTACTGATATCAGCAGTATAAGCGAAAATACCAGTGCGGAATCATACCAATACGTCATGTAGCCTTTGTGTCAGGCTAGGTCCCGTTTGGAGACATTCATTCAAGGACACGCTATTTGTCTTCACTTTGGCACAACAGTTGAAGACGATACGTATTGGTGTTGTCAATGAATCTTTCACAACAGTGTGATGGGGTAAATAGTGACCTGTTTTTTCGGTCATCATTATCAACAACTTCGATAAATTTACTGTTGAGTTCTTGTTGAATTAATTGATGATACATGTTCAATTTATCTGGCTGTGTCTTCAGCCGTATTAATTAAGACTGTAACTGAGAGGCTGCCATGAAATAATTAACTGGATGTTGTGGATGATTCAACTTCCATGGCAGTCTCACCCAGTATTGTTTGTCTTTATAGACAACTGTGTCTAGATATTGCTGGTAAGTCCACGTATCATCAGGGGTTGGTTTATCAGGGACAATACCTAAAGTGTCTAAATCCCACAGACGATATACAGGTGGATCAGACTCATTATCTTCAGATATTTCTCTGAAATGTAGGGGTGACTGTTCCAAGCCTAGTCACGCCACTATTGAATTGTTAGTTTGTTTGTTGGTTGACGCTGTTTTTTGTTGGAAAAGCACCGGTCCAGTAAGCAATTTGCCTCCAGCAGATGACAACAAATTCATTCCGTGTTGTCTGGTGCATCCTGTTATAAATTTATAATAATAGTCAGCGCCTATTAGGATACCAACATCTGTGAGGCAGTCAGAATTTATTTTGTGATCTGCGAGCCTCATGCCGTTTCGTTTAAGATATCTCGCAGTGCCAGCTAATTAAATAGGACTTGAATAAGTATTGCTAATGTAGCTTGAGTACTTGCTCATTAGTTGACAAGTAAATTGAATATACCCTAAATTAATCTGGCTAAATTACACTCTTCCTCACTCGAGGTTAAATGTACCCTACCTAACAATAAGTAGCTAAGAATTTTGAGCAGTGTTTGAATGTCACCATTAACTTTCTTCTGGCTAGCTCTTCATTATCACCATTAGATGTGATAGTGATCATTCAGCAGCACTCAAAATTCATACACACAAATAATTAATACACAAAATAAATAATATGTATACACTCTAATCAGAGTTACTGTAAAGTTTGAATCCCACCCTTGGTAGGGTCAACACAAGAATGAATAATGTATGCACTACTGACTAGTCCAAGACTAGTTGAAAGAATTTCTACCTAAGAAACTACTAAATTATTTAGTCTGTATTTGTGCAAAACTCAGTACAATCACAGCCTAAATTCCTACCTAATAAAGGTTGGCATCAATTAATTTATGGTGCAATAATGTGAATATATAGTTGTGCTATGTTTTTTTTTTTTAGATTTTATAGTTTATATAAATGTGCACTTGCACACACAGGTGAAAATACAAATATGTACAATTAATTTTGGCTTGCTAGCCACAGCCTTTTATGGTGGTTGATTGTGTTGACCAACTTGTCAACTACATGTGACCTAGACTCACCTGACAGGTGTACACCATCTCCTACCAGGTTTTGCCTGTATGGTCTGGCTGTAAATTGAATGTAAGTGGCATCCAATCGTACTCTCTTCCTCAGCCGAAAGTTTATATATTTGGCAGCCCTCTGGTAATATTCTGGACTCACTCCCCAACGATTATTATTGCTCAGTTGGCGAGGTTCCACCAATGTGAACACTACTGAACAGCTAACTAAGTTTAAATGAGGAAATTATTGTTTTAAGGTGATTAATTACCTCAGCTGGGTGTCGAGTAGGATGGATGTCATTACCACCTAAATAAATAATAGTTAGATAGTGAGGCCACTCTAACGCAGGTGTTAATGTGGAGTTATTATAGAAATTATGAGCTGTTGCTCCTGGTTACCTGAAGATTCTTACCTCAGTGTGAGGTATAGGTCTGAGTGCTGTGGGTAATTGACTGTGTCCCACTAGTGCTATTTATACATGAGGTATAAGCAGCTAATAAATTGGTGTGGATTAGGCTAGCCTATGTGGTACACTGCCGGTAGCCACAGTTAATAAAATGTGGTTAGCCTAGATTACTACACACAGTAATTAGTTATGATTATGGAATTAATTGTAATACATCCGGTTCGATAAGAACCATATTTTTGTGTTGGGAAGAAAGCTTACTCTCTATTAATTGACTGATATTTAATTAATAGATTAATTTAAATTAATTGAAGGACCTCCCTATTTTGACTGAAAAGGGAAACAGATAACGTTAAATGATAAGGACTGAAATATCAGTGCCTATGGATAAGGAAACTATTAAAAGTTATTCTTTAAACTTCAATGGACTGTATAATATTAATGTTCGAGAATAAACTTTCCGTCCTTCACGAAATGGGGGGTTAATACCAGAAGTAATCTACTCCCAGTACGCTTCATCGAGGCTGGTTCTTCCTCGAATAAAATGAGTAATTTCTACTAAATAACATGTACATAAACATTAGATAAATTGATTAATGGTAAGAAGATTATATGTTGATTAAACAAGAAATTATTCTCATTTGACTTCTATGAGGCTATCAAATTACGTTAGATATCTCAAATCAAATAAACTAAATATCCTTGACTGATAATCAATTCTAGATTTCACTCAATCAAAGAAAGTAATTGAAAAGGGTTCAGCTGCTTAGCTGTAATAGTGAACGGAGAGGTAGAGGTGCAATGGCGTCGTCTGCTACTTGCAGCAACACGTGAGCTCGAGCATGGTGTGGGAACGAGAGGACCACGGCCGCTTTCAACACAAGCTGAAATTTCAACTAAATATACCAATTGTTTACACCTACTATCTAGTATCCTCACTATGCCATAGAAGGAATAAAATTAATTCCTTATGGACGTACTTATTGTTTAGGGAGGTCGCGTGGCGTAACGATGGACACTGCACAGTAAAAGATAAATATAGAGATCGCATGATATAACTAATACTAGGGCACTTAACCTGCTGGTTGTCTACCGAAGCAATCCTAGATTACTACTGGAGCAATTGCACGCTCCTAGGCTGATTAACTGCAAGGACCTAACATAGAATTGATGGAAATTCGACTCTCCAGGGACGCACGATGTGATTGTTGGCGTCGCTAGCTCGTGGGGAATGCTCAAGCCCAATGGCGTCTCTCCGCCTCCCTCCCTCAGCCCGTCACACGTATTCACAACAGAATTTAATAATCACGGATAATTCTTTTCCGTGTAATTACTGATGTAATGCGTTAATGAGAACAGGTTTGCAATTGTAGGGAATTAAATAAGATCATATTCTTGTTAAATGGTGTTAATCGAGAAATGGAGAGAAATTTTATTTCCTCCATAGTATTTGTATGTAACAGATAAAACTGTTACTTGATAATAATCTCAGTTAATAACTCTCGGTTTTGGATTATTGGGAGTTATATTATCCGTAGTTAATTATTGCACGGAATACTGATAAATTTAGAGAACACCATTCAATTCTCTAACATACTGGTAATAAATATGTTTAAAAGGACATTATCTGACGCAATCCTGCCTCTCGATGTCGTGAGAATATTAGCAATAGTCTTAGATAAAGAAATATTAATTTATGTTAGCACTACAGTTAGTAGAATTAATAATTACTATACTTGTGCAGGCAATGAGTCACAATAACGTGGCTAAATTATAATGACCAGACCACACACTAGAATGTGAAGGGACGACGACGTTTCGGTCCGTCCTGGACCATTCTCAAGTCGATTGTGATGAGGAAGAAGAGACAGACAATAAATAGGCACGAGAGATGAGGAGCAAAGTAAGGTGTAGTAGAGGGGCTAGTAGTAGGAACTGCAGAGGGCCTATTGGCCCAAACGAGGCAATTCCTATTATAACCACCGAAAGAGAAGGAGAAAAAAATGAGAAGTGGAAAACGAGGGAACGTAGGAGAAGACAATGAACAGAAAAAAAGAGAGAAAAGAGAAAGAAAGGAAAGAGAAAGAAAGGTAAATGGAAAGGGTAAGTTTATGTAAGGTCACGTTTGTTAGAGAGATTAGAGCTTTTCAGTATATACTGTGAAAGCGAAGAGTCCACAGCAACAAAGCCAGGACTCAAGTTCATGTTGGGTACATTGTGTATTAGAGCCGATTCAACAAGACGGCGTCTGTGTAGAGTAGAGGCAGGAAAGATTATTTTGGAGGAAGACCAATCAATGGGATGATTAGAGTCCCTCACATGGCAGAAGAGAGCATTGTTAGTGTCTGCAGACTTAACACTTCTCTTGTGTTCTTTAAGTCTGTCATTCAGTGTACGGCCAGTTTCGCCAAAGTATTGGAGAGGACAAGACGAACAGGAAATAGAGTAGACACCAGCAGCATTAGAAGCAGGAGGAGCAGTGTGAACTAGATTGCTACGAAGTGTGTTAGTTTGACGAAAGGCGAGCTTAATGTCAAGAGGACGAAAGGTATTAGTAAAAGTTTTGAGTTCAGATATGAAGGGAAGGAATAGTACAGTGCTACTAGTGTTGGAAGCAGGTTTAGGATGAAAGAAATTTCGTTTAGCTTGAGAGTAGGCACAGTTGATGAAATGCAAGGGGTAACCAAGGCGAGAGAATGATTTGTAGATAAGGACAATTTCAGAATCAAGAAACTGAGGGTCGCTGACGCGTAGAGCGCGGAGGAAGAGAGAGACGAGGACATTTTTCTTAACAGAAGGAGGATGGTAGGAAAAGAAGTGAATGTACATGCCACTGTGCATGGGTTTGCGGTAGACAGAGAAAGAACCCGGACACAGAGCTGTGAACGTGAACGTCAAGAAAAGGAAAGAGAGGAATAAGATTCTCACTCAACTTTGAAATGGATAGAAGGAGCCAGATTGTTAAGAGAAGAGGGCTTACTTTGCTCCTCATCTCTCGTGCCTATTTATTGCCTGTCTCTTCTTCCTCATCACAATCGACTTGAGAAAGGGCCAGGACGGACCGAAACGTCGTCGTCCCTTCACATTCTAGTGTGTGGTCTGGTCATCATAATTACTATACTTAGTATACAATAATTATGTATAATAATACAATGGTAGTGTGTCAGTGTTGGAAATTTCCAATAGGTATACATAAACAAGTTGATAGTGTGAGAGAGGGAGGGAGGGGGGGAGGGAAGGTGCTCCCACATGGTGTGGGACAGGTTGCGGCATGTGGAACATTGAGGGTCATGTAGGGTGAAAGTGTAAGTATAGGAACAGGTGTGGTGAACAGGTGAGCAATAGTAGTAGATGAATATGTATGAGTATGTGACGTAGAGTTAATGACGTGTAGATATATATGTATATATATACACATATATATCTACACGTCATATATATATATATATATATATATATATATATATATATATATATATATATATATATATATATATATGCGAACAAGCCTGAATGGTCCCCAGGACAATATGCAACTGAAAACTCACACCCCAGAAGTGACTCGAACCCATACTCCCAGAAGCAACGCAACTGGTATGTACAAGACGCCTTAATCCACTTGACCATCACGACCGGACATAATGAGGTGATAGCCGAGGCTATTTGAACCACCCCACCGCCGGCACTCGGATAGTTATCTTGGGCATAGCATTTTACCAAATCACCTCATTCTTTGGGGCACACGTGAGGAACACAAATGCGAACAAGCCTGAATGGACCCAGGACAATATGCAACTGAAAACTCACACCCCAGAAGTGACTCGAACCCATACTCCCAGAAGCAACGCAACTGGTATGTACAAGACGACTTAATCCACTTGACCATCACGACCGGACATGATGAGGTGATAGCCGAGGCTATTTGAACCACCCCACCGCCGGCACTCGGATAGTTATCTTGGGCATAGCATTTTACCAAATCACCTCATTCTTTGGGGCACACGTGAGGAACACAAATGCACAAATTCAGTTGCATATTGTCCTGGGGACCATTCAGGCTTGTTCGCAAGCCGAGGCTATTTGAACCACCCCACCGCCGGCACTCGGATAGTAATCTTGGGCATAGCATTTTACCAAATCACCTCATTCAGTTGAGTTTTCAGTTGCATATTGTCCTGGGGACCATTCAGGCTTGTTCGCATTTGTGTTCCTCACGTGTGCCCCAAAGAATGAGGTGATTTGGTAAAATGCTATGCCCAAGATTACTATCCGAGTGCCGGCGGTGGGGTGGTTCAAATAGCCTCGGCTATCACCTCATTAGTCCGGTCGTGATGGTCAAGTGTATTAAGGCGTCTTGTACATACCAGTTGCGTTGCTTCTGGGAGTATGGGTTCGAGTCACTTCTGGGGTGTGAGTTTTCAGTTGCATATTGTCCTGGGGACCATTCAGGCTTGTTCGCATTTGTGTTCCTCACGTGTGCCCCAAAGAATGAGGTGATTTGGTAAAATGCTATGCCCAAGATTACTATCCGAGTGCCGGCGGTGGGGTGGTTCAAATAGCCTCGGCTATCACCT